>NW_026919137.1:0-15267 GCF_032062105.1 Saccostrea cuccullata | reverse complement strand
GAGGTGTGTTTTTCTTAAAAGTTGTATGTTTACATTGACTCCGATGATGCATGAGTTAAAGAGAAAACAGGAAACCTTACCGACCTGCTCTACTCTTTCTGCTTTGAATATATATAAAGTCATATTTACGATACATATGTCATTATTTTTCTAGTTGACAAAATAATTTTCACGAATTTCCGGGCAATTCTCAAACAATCCCGTAATTTTCCCTGATATTTTAGCCAGTAATTGACGATATGCATGTCCTACTAGGTATTGAATCCATTAAGAAATTCCAATAAAAATGTTTTGAAAAACCATTCATAACTGGATGACAAATTCTGCATACTTTCATATAAAAAAAATATTAAGCTATAAAATTGCAATTTGAGATAACAGATATTATTTAGCATTCCCAGATACCGATACATTACTGTGTAAAAAACAGAGCCTCCTGTGGTGTGTTAATAACACATTTTTTCTATAAAACATACTTAAGTCTGAGAATGCTCTCAAGTCTGAGAATTTTCTCAAATCCAAAATTCTCAGACTCAGCGGACTTCATAAAAAGTTGAGAAAAATAGAAATACCTTAAACTCTTTTATTCTCAAATTCTCAGCTGAGTAATTTTCAAAAGTTGAGTTGAGAATTTTTTTTGAGAATTCTAAAAGTTTTATGACGGTGGACCCTGTGATGTTCTTGACACAATCCGATGATTTATTTCCTTGACATTGTTTGATAGAGTTTTTGTTCTTAACACAATCCGAGAATGTTTTTTGCCTAGACATTGTCTGATAGAATTTTGAAAATCCTGTACTGTCATGATCATGTTGTCATTTGAAGTGAATCTTTTTTCAGCATTATTGTTTTAATATTGATTGTATGCATTCGGTTTGTTTAAAATTCAATAATTATTGTATAAATGCTCTCATTTTCGTCCATAGCATTATGTCATGATGTTGTAACTGAGAATATCAAATGTTTTGTAGAAGGTTGTCTGTCTGCTACATTTAACGATTGTAATGAAGCATCTGACAGTGTGATTGTGTTGCCATATTTAACACTATTACTGAAAGAGGTAGTTTGAGTGTGTCAAGTGAGTAATGTGTGTTTAGCGTTTACATTCCTCGTTTTGTGGTTTAATCTTTTATTGAATAAATGAGAAAAAAATGTCAAGACTCTCGTTATTTTACAGTTTTAAATATTTCTGGTACAAAGTTCCTACTGTACGAGGGCCGTTAAAAAATTACGCGGACTGTGCTATTATTTACTCTTACAGAGCACATAGTTATGAATTTTTACAGTTTATGATAAATTTTGGGCAAAATCATATATTTTTGAAAAAAATCTGCAAAATTTCAGCAAAACTGACTTTGAAAGGTACAGAGCACGACAAAAAATTTAAAGCAAAAGCATGCGGAATAAAATTTAACTCAACAATTTCTATAATTCGCGATATTTTTCGAAATTTTCTCAAATGTATCTTTAAATTGTTCTGTTATTATGTATTTAGATTTCTGGCGTGATATTTGAAGTACTAACAGAAATATAGTGATTTTTCTCTTATGCGATTCCAGTGAAAACGACTGTGAAAATGACGTCTCCAGAATTGACGGCGCACCACACGTTAGTTAAATTATGTGTAATGCTCAAGATATCGCCAACATAGATCAAAAATATGCATAATAAAACAATGTAAATAGGGTATTGCATTCGTCCACAAATAGCAAATTGAAATTTTAGACCGTTAGGCCTCTGTAATAAGGCTATACGGGAGGACGTATTTCAAAGATGTATGACAAATCTTTATCCGTACTGTAAAGAACGTGATTGAGAGTCACCAATATCACACTATGTATCATAAATACCTGCAGTTTTTGGTTTTAAAAAAAAATTCTTTACTTGTGTAATAGATTTTAAGCCTGACAAGAAATAGTGTTTGGATGTTGTGTAGATAAGGTAACTCAAACTGTACAGGTACTCTTGGGAAAATGTTTAGAAAATGAAAGCTCAATCATTTTTTTTTATACGTCGAAGATTTTGCTGCTCCGTGACTTAATGATATGTCCTGAAAAATCACTCAAAATTGATACCAATTTACAACATTTTGATGTGAATTTTGAAGACCATATAAGTAAAGATTCTTTTATATTATGTGTGACATTGTGCCCGATTATGTCGTCAAATATTTTTTCTGTGCAACAAGTCCGCGTAATTTTTGAACGGCCCTCGTACATTATCTAATTGATAAAAAGTGACTGATTGGGCAAAGACACACAGTATCATCATTTGTGTATTTTATGAAATTATCTGCTGTTTTCAGCAAAACTGACTTTAAAAAAAAGAGAAGAGTTGTAGGTAAGCTTCATGAACAATTATATAGATGATGTGTTATATTTACAATAACTTTTAATTCAATTCGTATGTTTTATGATATATCCCAGTGAACTTGATAGAAAGACACCACAAAGTCTGTCTCAACTGTTTCATATTTAGATGTTTTACCGACAATAGAAATTAAAGGCGAATAATTACAAACGAGGTGACTAGATTTTTCATAGTGTACAACTCTTACTTATGTAGTAAAATTCCACTATCACCTGCTAATAGTGTAGGTCTCCCAATTTATTTGCTACTTAAGAGCTTGCTCTGTGTATGATTAATTTAAAACAGCTAGGTAGGCTACTTACTGATAAGTTGGTGTATACAGGTATTTCAACATCCTCGTTTAAAGACAGCATTTCTGACATTTTATGGTCATTGCAATGACCTTGATTGCAAATATATAACCTATTTTTTGGTCGTATTCTGGACGACTTGGTCATACCATTTCGTTAGGGTTTTTAATATGAATTGATTACGGATAGTTCCAGCTCATGGCACGTGTGACCGGTCAACAGGGGATGCTTACTCCTACTAGGCACCTGATCCCACCTCTTGAATTTTCAGGGATCCGTGCCCTCTTTACATACCGGTATTTGTATTGTTTGTGGATTTTTTTTTTCGGTAGATCGATTACTGTTTACTAGTATTATCTTGACCTTTTATATTATAAACAGAATGAACATTCAAAATAAAACTGCAGCAAAATTAGCCCGCAGATGTATTCAGTGAAGGCCTCGTGAACTTATACGTGAAGATAACGATAACTGAATCCTGTTAATAATTCAAATTTTTATAGGGCAAATAAAAAAGATCCCCAAAGAACCAAGAGATGGCATCAGTCACGCCAAGGGTGGAGTAAGCAATCCATATCGACCGGTCACATCTGTCGTGAATATGCTCTGTACTGATCTAGTTATCAGGCAGAGGAACGCAGCTATTCCAAGTCAATATTGGTAAAAGGCAGCGGCTGAACAATTGGTATGAAACCCAACAATAATTTGAATTTGCGAAAAAATATTTGTTATTTGGGAAATGCTGACTAGAAGGACCTCGTAGAAAGCCCTTTCGTCTATTCACGCCCTTTCGTCTATTCAATTTTTTCTTGCGTATACTGTATACACATTGTAAAAAATGATATAATGATATTAAATGATACAAATACAAAATTTTGTTTTAAGCGTTTGTGAAGAGAGAAAGAACACATCTTAGTGATTTGTCACCCGCGTGGCGCAGTGGTTAGAGCGTCTGCTCTAGAGTCGCAAGTAAGGCGTTGATCCTTACGTTGCGGGTTCGAATCCCGCTGTAGGACGTGGAGACCGGTGCTTCGGATGAGACCGTATAAACCGAGGTCCCGCGTCGCAGTAGGTGCTGGCACATTAAAGATCCCTCACTGCTCAATGGCCCTAAGTGCCGACTGTAGGACAAACTTTGTAGCTCTCCACCGGCAAGTGGTGGCGTCTTCATATGAGTAATAAATTCTCAAGAGGGACATTAAACAACATACAATTAATCAATCTTAGTGATTTTGAGCTCGGATCTGTGTTAAAGTTGGAAGCATTCAAAAGCAAAAAATATTGAAATTTGTGTTGAAAGCGATAATACGTGTAATTTTATTTATTTAAAAACTCTAGTTCCCTGGTTTTATTATCAGTTACTAATGTTAAAGGCTTTGAGTCTCTGCCAAAAAATGGCTCTGTGTTAAAAAAAGAAAAGAAATAATGGATGTGTATAATTACAGGAGGTACAAGTAGGGCGTTGTAGATTATAGCATGGTTTTAAACCATGGAGGGTATCGGATTTGTGCAAGCTTGTTTTTCTTTACGTAACTCGTGAATGTGTAATAATTAGTGATACCTATTTCAAAGGCAATGACGCAATATTGTGGACTGGAATTCTTTACTCTTTCATCATCTCCACTGTAGTTATACGGAATGTGAAATCTGTACTCTATGATTTTTTAGTTCACCTGAGCCAAAGGCTCAAGTGAGCTTTTCTGATCAAAATTTGTCCGTCGTCTATCGTTGTCGTCGTTGTCGTTGTTTTCGTAAACTTCTCACATTTTCATCTTCTTCTCAAGAACCACTAGGCCAATATCAACCAAACTTGCTACAAAGTATTCTTGGGTAAAGGGGATTCAAGTTTGTCCGTCAATCGTTGTCGTCGTTGTCCACGTTGTTTTCCAACATTTTCATCTTCTTCTCAAGAACCACTAGGCCAATATCAACCAAACTTGCTACAAAGTATTCTTGGGTAAAGGGGATTCAAGTTTGTTCAAATGAAGGGCCACGCCCTTTTCCAAGGGGAGATAATTATGAATTAGAGAAAAATTATTGGCATTTTTAAAAAATCTTCTTCTCAAGAACCACTGTGTCAGGAAAGATGAAACTCATGTGGAATCATCCTCAGGTAGTGTAGATAGTTTGTTTAAATCATGACCCCCGGGGGTAGGGTGGGGCCAAAATGGCGGATCAAATTTTTACATAGGAATACGTAGAAAAAAAATCTTTAAAATCTTTTTCTCAAGAACCACTGGGCAAGGAAAGATGAAACTCATGTGGAATCATCCTCAGGTAGTGTAGATTCAAGTTTGTTCAAATCATGACCCCTGGGGGTAGGGTGGGGCCAAAATGGCTGATCAAAGTCTAACATAGGAATATATAGGAAAAATCTTTAAAAATCTTCTTTTCAAGAACCACTGGGTCAGGAAAGATGAAACTCATGTGGAATCATCCTCCGGTAGTGTAGATTTAAATTTGTTCAAATCATGACCCCCCGGGGGTAGTTTGGGGCCAAATGGCCGATAAAAGTTTTACATAAGAATATATAGGGAAACCTTTTAAAATCTTCTTTTCAAGTACTTCAAAGCCATGCTTAGTGATATTTATAGGGAATCATCCTCAGGTAGTGTAGATTCTAGTTTGTTCAAATCATGACCCACTGGGGAATTAAAATTCAAGCCCCCTCCCCCCCCCCTCCCCTCAGTAAACTTTCAGTTCTGATCTGATATGTGCTTTTTCCTAGATAATTGCTCAGGTGAGCGATGTTGCAACCACTATTGAAATTTTTTCTCTCTCTTGAAATAATTATATCCACTTTTTGCTTTGCATTTCAATGGCAAACATATTAGTAACCACTAAAATTGAAATACGACCACTATTGAAATAAATATATCAAATCTAAGAAATAAAATGACAGTTTTAATGTATTTTTCACAAAAATTGTGGAAAGCAGAAAAAACTCATATGCAGTAAACTTACAGGTTTCTTACCTATATATATAGCTAGCCAAAAGTGAAAACCGTTGGCACAAAAATGTCATCTAGCTGTGACACATATATCTTAATGAAACCTTTTTTTTTGCTCATTAAAAAAGTCTCAGTAGTTTCAATGACTTTTAAAAATAACGCAAGGTAAATACGGCAAATGGCGGTAACGCTTATAAAACTGACATTAGGCTAAGGATTTTATTTCTAAGGGACCATTTTGTGAAAGGCTACTTGTGATCAGTAATAGTGAACATTCTGTCCTGTTAGGGAATATTTCTAGTAGTGCAAAAACTGATAATGCACATGGAAAAGACAAATTAAACACGTATAAAGATCTGATAAAAATTTGGAGGAATTTCTGTATCAACAGGTGAAGGATGGATGATCCGATAGCAAATATATAGACCGTGCCAGTTTATTTGCAACCAAGTATTTCACATCAAAAACTTTTAACCTACGATTTAATAACTATAGGCATATTCATGATGTAAACAATTAGACACTAGCGAAAGCTTACATTGAACTACGACAGCGCCACATGTTTATCATTTCGTGGCGTGATTGCAATGCTTTGATATTTTCCAACAGATTTACACATTTATCGTGAGATAGAATTTGATGAAAAAGTTATAGTTTATCGTGAAAAAACCTTTTTCAAAAGTCTACCCCAAAAATAAATTTTTCTTATCTGCATTCTCAGAGGGGCATGGCAAAAGTGACATAAAACTTGTTTCAAAAGCTAGTGTAATTGTTTTCTCCATGTACACAGGTTAAATCGAAAAAAAAAAACTGTATTCAATACTTGTTACACAGTTGTAAATAAATTTATTATTCTACTTGCATATTTTGTTAATCTTTATACATGTCAAAATGAGCAACTGAGCAATTCATTTTACATTTCTGCTCCGGCTAGATATTATTGCGCCGTGTGAAAACGTATGGGTGACCTCATGGATAATATTGTTAATTGCTACCAGATATTATCTCTATGTTTATATACACCTAAGAGACCCTCCTCATAATTTATATATTAGCTGCAGGAGATTCATTTCAATAACAAACATAGTTAGTAACCACTATTGAAATGCGACCACTATTGAAATAATTATATCAAAAGTGGTTGAGAGTGCTTTGCAATAGCAAACATAGGTAATAACCACTATTGAAATACAACCATTATTGAAATAATTATATCAATAGTGGTTGAGAGTGTATTTCAATAACAAACATAGATAATAACCGCTTTTGAAATACGACCACAATTGAAATAATTATTTCAATAGTGGGTGAGATTCATGTTGCAACCACTATTGAAATAATGTTCACTTTTGAAATAAAGATTTCAACATGGATTAAATTATGGTTTTAGTTTTGAAGTATTAATAGCAACTATCAAAATAATTATTTGAATCACTTTTGAAATTATAATTTCAATAACTCTCTAAATCTTCATTTAACGACAGATGATACAAACAAAATATGGCTTTGGATTAAGGAATATATTTTTTTCAAATATAGGTATGATTTTTTTCAAAATGATACATAATAAATTTCTTGAATAGAAAGAAATTGTAAACCTTCTGTGATGTTCAAAATTCTGCCTCACTAAAACCATCCTTATTAATTTATACACTTTATTTATTAATCTATACATTTTTTCACCCCAAATCCAATTTTTGTGAAATTTTGGATAAAAAATTAAAAATTACGCGGTAAAACTTTTCTTTCAATACTGGTCGATTTCCAATAGTGGTTGAAACCTATGGTAATCATAATGAAAAACACTCTTCCCCACTATTAAATAATTATTTCAATAGTGCTTAAAACCTATGGTTATCATATTGAAATGCACTCTCACCGACCATTGAAGTAATTATTTCAATAGTGGTCGTAATAGCTATGTTTGTTATTGAAATGCACTCTCAACCACTATTGATATAAATTTCAAATCTTAGTGGTAATATTTCAATAGTGGTTACACCTTTGTTTGTTATTCAACCTGCGACATTCACACTATGGTGTTATAATCTATTTCAATAGTTCTGGAATATCAGTTGTTACTAACTATGTTTCTTTTGAAAGATCTCCCCTATTGATATAATTATTTCAATAGTGGCTCAGCATTAAACAAACACTGTTACTAACTTTGTTTGCTATTGAAATGCACTCTCAACCACTATTGATATAATTATTTCAATAGTAGTCGTTATTTCAGTAGTGGTTGCAACAGAGCGATGTGGCCCATAGGCCTCTTGTTGTAGTCGTGGTACATGTAGTCGTTGTCGTAAACTTTTGTTATTTTTCTTCTTCTCATGTAACCACCGTCCACCTTTCAATAAACAATTGCCACTTAAAAAAAATTGGTAAAAAAAAATTCATGTTTGTTCAAATGAAGGGCCAAGCCCTCTTGCAAGGGGAGGTAATTATAAATTAATGAAAAATTAATGGCATATTTTAAAAATCTTCTTCTCCAGAACCATTGGGCCAGGAAAAATGAAACTCAGGTGGAAGCATCTTCAGATAGTGTAGATTCAATTTTATTCAAATCATGACCCTTTGGGGTAGGGCGGGGCCACAATAGCTGATCAAAGTTTAACAGGAATATATACATAGCGGATTTATGTAAGAAAAATCTTTTAAAAATCTTCTTCCCCATACCGAAGCCTGCTCGGCGCAGTTAGGAATAAAATTAAATTTAGTTTGTTTAAATAAGGCGTTAATTTTTTTTGTCGCGGGTTCGAATCCCATTAATGTACTATGTATATTTAATCACTATAAACCGTATACTGTAAATATACGATAATTTCAATATTTAAGTATTTTCTAACTAACCACAGTGGTTGGGTCAACATGTAAGTGAAAATTTGATTGGGAGGTACATGTTAAACAATACAATCACAATCAAGTTTATGCCAACTGGTTTTCAAGATTTATTGATTTAAATTGTTTATTTTTTATATACATGTATATATTTTAGTGTAATTTTGATTCAATTTTTTTCAAATCATGACCGCCGGGGGTAGGGCGGGGTCACAATGGCTGATCAAAGTTTCACATAGGAATATATATGTATTGGAAAAATCTTTTTTAAAAAGCCATGTTTAATCGTATTGATATGGAGGTATTCTCAGATAGTGCAAAGTCAGGCACACTGGTTCAAATAAAGGCTCCCTGGGGTAGGGCTGGGCCACAAGGGTAGGGTCAAATGAATAAATAGGGAAAAATTCATCTGCTCAAAAACAGCAAAGGCATTCGTTGTATGGAAGCATCATCAGGTAGTTATTAGTAGTTTAAAATTCCAGACCCCCCCCCCCTCTAATCTACTCAATACTTTATTTCCTAGCCAGTGTGCTCAGGTTAGCGCTGTGGCCCATGCTTCTGTTAAATATTTTTTGATTGTTTCATTATAATATATTCAGACTTTTAATCTCTTACTATCCCTAATTAATGAACTTTTATGTTTTTTTTCTATCACCCACTTTTGAAGTTTTTTTTTTAATGTTATCAATGATTGTGATTACTTTGTTTTTGATGTGGGTGTTTTTGCTTGTATTTAATTAGCGTGTATGCACTGCACAGGATCCTATCTTTTATTATTCCTACTTGATGTATTATTTTAATTTGTATATTTTTACATGCTGTTTACTTTCCAAGGGTATCGTGTACTTTATTGTTTATTCAATCTCTGTATACAACATTTTAAAAAAAACACATTTTAACCCTTCCATGTATTCCGTTGTGTGAAAGAATCAAACGGAGAGTTCAGTTTATGCAATATATAAATTTAACTTTCCTTTACACTATACCGTAGTGATTAAGATTTCATTTACAAATATTTTTACTGAAAGAAATGCGAGCTCTCCTGGAAAAGAAAACAGTGGCACTTTGTGACTTTTCAGCTATTGACTGATGCTGAATAACAGCTATTCAGGTATTTGATTCAGAATAATTGTGCAACGATATATTTGCGAAGTGATGAACTGGCTACTTAAATTTGAAATCACAATTTTTTACCAAAATCAACAGCATTAAAACTTACGACTTTGATGTTTTTTTCAGTAAAATTAGAACTTGTTCATTTACTCACCTTGATAAGCCAAACACATTGATCCATTACATTGAAAATAAATCTGGAAGGGTAAAAGTCAAATTAAACAAAAAATAATTCATTTATATATAATATGTACATGAAATTAATCAATTTGAAAACCTCTCTTCTCAAATTGAAAAAAATCTCACAAATTGATGCAATTATCTTACGTTAAATAAGAGAGATAGAGAGGAAAATAAAAAGTCAAAAAAGTACATTTGCGGAATACTTATTAAATCCTTTCCTGTCGATGCCATGTGAATGAATTATGCTGTTTTGTTTTTTTAATGAAAATAAAAAAGACTATTAAATTGAAATATTTGAAGATTTAGTAAATATTACTAACTTATGGCTTCGCCTTACAATATATTTGACTACTGATTTGGCAACTGAGACTAATTTGTTTTCTATTTCAAAATGTTGTTGAAAATCAATTATTCTTTGTACGTTAATGTCTATTTTCCCCTATATGTCGCCCATAATTGCAGGCTCTCAAATTGTGCTTTTTAAATATTTAATTATGTAGCGATTTTGTAAATGATTCCCATAATTGCAGGCTCTCAAATTGTGCTTTTTTAATATTTAATTATGTAGCAATTTTGTAAATGATTTCCAGTTATTTTAACATTTTGCAGCTGGGCGTTTTGATAAAGTCATGCAGCAGTAGTCAAGAAGCTAAAGGGTGAGTTACTGTATTTTATCTGACACATTTGTGATTCAATTATTATTGTAATTATTATTTATTATTATTTAATATTTATAAAGCGCCCTATGTATTAAAACTCTAAGGCCCTGTACAAGCATTATATGTAAAAACAAATAAAACTTAAAAATTTACAGCAGTCATATTCGAAAATTATAAGATAAATAAATAAATATTAAAAATTAAAGTGTCCAATATCCATAAAAGTACTAAAAAAGATGATGAAAAATTAAAAAAAAAATGCTGTGTCCAAAATATTATAAAAGACTTAGATATACAATTTATAAGTCATATGCCTTTTTAAAAAGAAAGGTTTTTAATTTCTTTTCTGGTATAGGCTAATAATGAATGTCTTGCACAACGTATGATAAATTTTTTGAAACATCTAAAAGGCATCCTACGTCCATTTTTTTATTTTAGATCTTCAAAGATATATTGCAATGTATTTCAATTTTTGTATTTAAATTTAAGTAATGTGATTTTTTCGTCCTTGTTTTCTTCCTTGGTCACACTACGTCTATAGCAATTTCAGCTTCATTTTTATGATTTTTCTGTTTTATTACGGGACATCTGGATAATCCTCATTTACAAAAAAAAAACATCGGTACGAATGCAAAATGTTTATAAAACTAACAACCATCCTACGAACGGGATATTTTTCGTTTTTCCATCGTCAACATTTCCTATTCGTGTTATGATATCCCACTATCACATTCATATGGTGTATATATTTCACAACTGATGCTGCACTCGTTAGCGTGTTCTAAGATATGAGTTAACGGAGTAGTGGAATAACCAGGGTACTGTGCCAAATTTAATTATAGCACGTCCGAATATGCCATATGTTTAAGACTTTATATATTAGATCTTTAACAACAAGACCCGTTGCCGTTTTAGGTCACCTGAGTAAAGTCAGGGGACCTACTGTTATCTGTATTCGTCCGCTGAGTAAACTTAGGGGACCTACTGTTATCTGTATTCGTCCGCTGAGTAAACTTAGGGGACCTACTGTTATCTGTATTCGTCCGCTGTGATAACATTTAAAAATTTTCAGCTTCTTCTCTTCGACCGCTCAACCAATTTTAACCAGTTTTGGCACAAAGCATCTAACGTGGGTGAAGGGGAACAAAAATTGTGAATTTGATCCCCCCTACTGGGGCCTGAGGGCTGGGGCCAGAACCACTTAAATTAATGCAAATTTTAAAAATCTTCTTCTATACTCCTGGACATCTAACAATCAAACTGTTAGCATGTTTGTAATCAGCATTGAGTCCTGTACCAAAATTGTGAATTTCATGGCCCCTGGGTCAGGGGTTCTGGTGTTAGAGCGTGGCGCTAATGATTATATATAGTGAAAATGCATTATTTCTTTTAAAAATCTTCTTCTCTTCTTCTGGGCATTAAATAGACTTACCATGTACATGAACATGGTTATGTTGAATAAGGCTGCTTTTTTCAAAATTGTTAATTTCATTGCCCTAAGGTAATGGGTTCAGTAAGGTAGGGCTCTACTGATTATATAGTTAAAATGTATAATTCTTTGAAAATCTTTTCCTCTGCTTCTGCGTATTAAACAAATTAACTATGTACAAGTACATATTGATAATGATCGAGAATGCCTCATTCAGAACTGTAAATTTCATGGCCCCTGCCCTCTAGAGCTTGAGGGCTGGGGCCAGAACAACTAAAATTAATGCAATCTTTAAAAATCTTTTTCTATACTCCTGGACATCAAACAGTGAAATTGCTGGCATGATTGGCATGAATTCTTTGGAAATCTTTTTTTTTTTAATTTTTACTAATGGGTATTATGCCAATGATCTAAACACATATTTATGATAAAGAAAGGTGTCTCTTCCAAAATAATTAATTTAAGGACCCCTGGGTACCATGGGAGTGGCATTGTCTGAAAATAAATAATGTTTGAAAACTGTTCTTTGGTATTAATCAACCAATTATGATACATAAAATAAAATTTCTGACTTTGATTCTGATTACATTTTCCAAAATACTGAAATATGTGGACCCGGTTCAGTGGTTCCTGTGGGATGGGATGCACAACTGGTGGTTATAAAGTGAAAATGCATTTTCTCTTTGTTACTGTGATCTACCTCTGGGTATTAAGTAACCAAAGTAAGCATACTAAGTGTATATTTATGATAAACAATGGCGCCTCTTTCAAAATTGTGAATATCATGGCTATTGGGTAAAAACACGAACCAAATTCAATTGTTGGAAAGCTGTTACTTGATACTCAGGTAACCTATAAGGCCCCTGGGTCTCTGGTTTTAATTTACTTTGCAATATATTAACCAATCGGAAATGTGATATCTTTTCAAACACATAAACAACTGATTTGGTAAGAAGACGTTGACACTTTGTCAGAATGGATTAAATGTATCAGATCTATGCGATTTGCGATCTGTCAGATCGCGTATTAAAAGATTGAGGGGCAATATGAAACATATATCCTTCTGAATTCAACAATCCAGAGGTGAAAAATTCTTAATGTGTGAATTATTTTACACCCTAAATCGTGGGTGTATTTCTGAGCTTAAAAATCCAACATATGTTAAAAATATTTTATACAAGCTATATTAACGAATTTGTTGTTGCTGAAGGGGAAAGGGGGGTCCAATTTTCCAAATTCTTTCAGTACCAAATTATTTTACTCAAACATACTACACATATATTAATTGACCTTTCTTTGACTGAACTGCACAAAAGTAGGGGGATCGGACTTTCAGTTTATCATTTAATATTTTTCTATAGTAAAATGTTTCGTTGCTAGGTTTTAAATTACGTGTAACTGGATTTTATATGTCTCTATTCGTAGAAAATTGAAAACAATGGGCATTGTATTTCTTTTCTGTTCCGGCAAAAGCATGAAAAGTTTAATATTTTATGAAGACATAATTGTTATACTAGTACTTTAACAATGTAGCGGTCCTGGGGGTACTTTGCATGAATTGCCTCATTACTTCCAATCACGTGATATACGGTGCACCTGCTGTGACGTATACCCGCACTCTCTTTTTCTGTTACCTTCTGCAGAGTACACACTCGGAGTTCCTCGGATGACTCGTACCTCGCACATAACCTCGGACGTCAACGGTAATCTACCATCTTGCTGAGATTCAGTCATGTGATCTTATTTGAATTTCTTTCAAATGTCATTCATTTGAAATGGGAGTTATTTTGTGGCACACTCAACAGTTTTTTCTTGCTTTCAAAGCCTGTTAACATGAGGATGTAATCAAAACCTGTTTACGATAAAGAATTGCATAAATTAAGAAACATTTTCGAAGAACGTTATGCAGAGCGAAATATGAAATGAGTGATAAGGCAGTTTCCGGCGGAGAAATGTAAGGATCTCTTGCGTATTCCTCCACCAATCACATCCGAGGTTTGAATGGAGCGGAGCGGAGTCAGCCGAGGATTGCCGATTGGCAGAGTACAGACATGTCTTGGTCAGCTCCGTTCTTGTTGTATATTTGTTGTAATTTGCGGCTACTAATAAATGTGTTATTTTACTAATAGTGTTTTCTCTGTTTCGCCATCACTGCACTGGGATACGCTATAACAACTAATTATACCAGTATACAGTAAAAGAAAAATTCCTATGTCTTAGACTATGAAGAAGTATCTATATACCTGGTATATATATTTTAAAACCATATATACTCTTTTCAAAACCATTAGAGACATATGGAGATAATGAACAATATTCAAGATCAGAGGTCCATAAAACAATACAAAATGGGAGCAGAGCAAATACAGACCTCTACACAACAGAGATGGGATCAGTTGCCATGGAGGAGTGAGCATCCCCCGCCGGCCGGTCACACCCGCCTTTGCTCCTTGTCATAATCGTTAAATAATGGAAAAGTTCGTCGTAAATTAAGTGTTTAAATAATGGACTAACAATTAATGAAAATGTCAGTCAGCATTTGACTCATTGACAAATTGTATTTGCTGACAAGGTCATTGTATCGACCATAGAACTTACAAATTGATGACTTTAAACGAGACAGATGAAATTCTTGTTTCATCAACTTATTTGTCAATTATTTACCTCGTTTTAGAAATCGACCATATAACTTACATATTGATGAGTTTAAACGAGACAGATGAAATTCTTTTTTCATCAACTTATTTGTCAATTATTTACCTTGTTTTAGAAATATATGTAGAGCATGCTTTTGCGTATCGAATCAACTGAGATATATACACTACGTATGCAGGTGATGAAGGTTCTAGTATATTGCTGCATAAGTAAGGGCAATTGACGATTGTAAAGTTAAAGTCATCACGTTTATCATAAAGTTAGGTTGTTAGATTGCCATTACCGTCTTTTTAAAGTAAAATATCCAAATATGAAACAGATGATTGTGTCAAATAAACTTGAAATGTGTTTTTATTGCCCTGTTCACACGACAAGTTTAATTCGCAGTAAATTAATGCGAAGTAAACTAATGCGAATCAAACTAATGCGAATTAAATTGCGTTCACACGACAGCTAATGCAAACTAAACTAATGCGAATTAAAGTTTTACTTCGACAGTCAGGCATCAGTAAGGCTATTATGACGTCATTTGCAAATCACGTCACCTTATGCAGAAGCAGATGCATTTGACATAATGTCACAGTGTCTGGAGACACATTTTAGTGATTAACACATTTTTTCTAGTTTTTCACTCAAAAATAGCACAAGTACTTAAAGCTGACCACCGACATGACGCATTTGACTTAATTTTGCCATTACGCATGCCCCAAAATTTAATTCGAAATAGCTTCGCTTAGCGTTCACACGGAGCTAATGCGAAGTAATTTAATGCGCAG
>NW_026919136.1:0-15406 GCF_032062105.1 Saccostrea cuccullata | reverse complement strand
ATTTATTTTTTTACTGTCCACAGGTTTCTGGGTTTGGCTGGCACTGTCAGATTGGATTTTTCAAAAGTCTGGTAAAAGAATTGAATTTGATGTAAAGACTGTTATTTTTGGTAGTTTTGAAAAAGATCATGCAGCTATAAACTTGATTATTCTGTTAGTGAAGAAATATTTATTTCAACAATCCAGAAACAACTCTTGTATTGTTTTCAAAGATATTTTGAGAGTTTTATATAATTACTATACGTTAGAAGAAAAGTTGTCAGAAAATATTTTTTATAAAAAAAGATGGTCCAATTGGAAATGTCTATTTAATGTGTCAAATTTTGAAGATGTTCTTGACTAATTATTGTTAATACACTTAGTGTCTTCTTTTCCAACATGTATGAAAGGATGTGTGAAAGGTTTTGTATATTTGTGTGTTTGTTATGAAAATAAATAAATAAAAAAAATAAATAAATAAATAAAGTCCTTTCAAACGACGGCAAGGTCAGTGATCTTGTGACCTTGACTGTGACCTATATGCTAAAAATAGCTTTTTACACTTTTTGCCATAACTTTTGAACCATAAGAGATAGGGACTTCATATTTAGTATGCATACTCCACCAATTAAGTTCTTTCAAATGACACCATGGTCAATGACCTTGTGACCTTGACTGTGATCAATATGCTAAAAATAGATTTCTTAAACTTTGTTGCCGCCGGGCGCATAGTGTTTCACAAACACATCTTGTTTTATTATATTTGTTTTTGCTTCATGAAAATTCAAGAATATTATTATTTTTTAAGGCATTAGGATAAAAACCTCATTCTATAATTACTGAAAAAGTTCTTATTATAATTAAGAAGAAAATGATGAGAGAGTAGTACAATTAATCCCTTGGATTAATTATCTTGTCTGCTGCAGAAAATTTAGAAGGCTTATCTTTATCTGTCACTTTAAGATTAATGAAAACCTTTGTCTGCAACTGCTGTTTGTTTTGAAGTTAAGGTCAAGCCTTCATGATATATTTGCATTCATTGAAGGCTGGCATTTTATATAACACAAGCTCCATTATGATTATAGTTTATAGATATACATTCAGTGTTGAGTTGTTCTTTTACTGCCTTATGTAAAATAAATACAAGGATATTATTTACAGGTTTTTGGATATTCAGGAATTATCTTGAAATTTTAAAATACAGTTGATGTTTCTTATTCGTCATATATTTTTTAATCATTCCATGAGCTGCACCCTTTTAATTCTACCCCATGGCGGGGCCCTTGCTGACTGGTCAGTTTTCTAGTTACTAAGTTACTATTTACTAAGTAACTAAACACTTACCAGGTGAATAACTACATGGCAAGCAAAGAGTTTCTGATGGGCCACTCTCCTCACAAACCCTTAGCCTATCGTGCAATCTTAAGTTGGGATTGTTTATGTCACATGATCTTGAATCTTTCCTCCTTTGCACAACTTGTGTAATTTACAAAAATAAACCGTTTTATTGATAAGCATTTTTATAATAAGCTAAGATATAGGCATCATTGCTAGCTTAGGCCATAGTTTTTTTATTTTCTGTTTAACGGGAAGCGCCGACCCAATTTTTTCAAAATACCGAATAAAAATAAAAGAGGTCAATTTCACTTTTATTTTTAAAATACCCGCCGACTGTGTCATCCATTGATGGTTTAAAATAAAATCGGGTTTGATGTACACCTTATTTCTAATGAATCATGTAAACGTTTGACATAGCTTGTGTGAATCAAAGTCTTTTGGGTGCAAAACACAGTTTTATGTATGACGTTATCAGGACGTTACTTGGTGAGGGACAAGCAAAACTGACCCCTATAAAAAAATAAAATGGAGGATTGTTACATAGACTTCTGCATATTAATGGAAAGATAAAATTGTGAATTTTGTAAATATCCAACTATAATACATTCATCAATTACTACTAGGGGGTATTTGACACCTGAAAAATGGGGGATATTGGGTTGTTTATGCATCCATTTTCAGTGCACCTATGCATTTTTAACCCCCCTGCTCAACAAAAACAGAAAAAATCAGACAAAATAAGTTGTATGCATTTCACAGAACAAGTCCTAAGGTTTTCTTTTAGTGTGCTTTCAGGGTACATTTTCCGCCTTTTGAAAGAGCTACATTACCTGCTAATTGACTCATGCAATTCTGCACATGTGAAAACTGGATGTTTTGGGAGTTACCTCCCCCTATTAAAAAGTCTCACATTTTTTTTTTCTAAAAATAATGCACATTTTTTTCTTTAAATATTAAGATAAGACTCTACCTTATGCGAATAAAAACAAAAAAGATGCAGTTTTCATCTAGACTCCTATAAATAGCAGGAAAATCCCTACCCAGCATGCTTCTCTGGGAAAAACCCCCTGGATTTTATACGAAACTGTGTTTAGCTACCTTAAAGAAAATAATTTTCTTTTGAAATTCACTTTTTTGTGTTTAGGTACAAAGAGGACAGAATTCCAAACATTTTGGTGCATAAATTGTTGAATTTGGTCCAGAAATGGGCAAGTAATTGTAAATTTAGTATTACATGTCTACGACATTGGTCGACGCATAAAACAGGACTTCGAAGAGAAATTCAAACTTAACCGAATCAGCTCACACAATAATTTTATTTTTCTTCAATTTAAAAAACACAAAGTATGAAATATACAGTATTTGAATATCAATAAAATCTTACATTATAATTTTTTTGAAAAGCTGTCAAACAATTTTTTACAGATATTGCTAGTTTCTGTATAAACGGGGGGGGGGGTCTAATTGGAAACAGTCACTGTTTTAAATCAGAAGATTGCCTAAAAAATCTGGACAATGTCACCCTAACTAGATACTCAATAGGTCTATGTCACATGTATATCTATACAGAAGATACATATTCTCATTTGCGATCAATTAAATTGAAGGTCATGACCTTGCGAAGCTTCCATTTTTGACATGACGTCACACTTTGATGTCACAATGCAGTTGCGTCATAATGTAAAATAATAACTTTAACCCCTGAATCCTTATCATGTGTATAAATTCTATGGAACATGTATCTAATACAGGCTTTATGCTTTACACAGTGTCAACCTGAGATTATATTGTATGGTTTACTACATAAATTAAAACAAATAAAGCAATTTTCTATGAACTTACAGGCAAATAAATGTGGGAAATGTCATCAAATGCTACTCCTTAAGGGTGCAAAAAACAGTTTTATGTATGACGTTATCAGGACGTTACTTGGTGAGGGACAAGCAAAACTGACCCCTATAAAAAAATAAAATGGAGGATTGTTACATAGACTTCTGCATATCAATGGAAAGATAAAATTGTGAATTTTGTAAATATCCAACTATAATACATTCATCAATTACTACTAGGGGGTATTTGACACCTGAAAAATGGGGGATATTGGGTTGTTTATGCATCCATTTTCAGTGCACCTATGCATTTTTAACCCCCCTGCTCAACAAAAACAGAAAAAATCAGACAAAATAAGTTGTATGCATTTCACAGAACAAGTCCTAAGGTTTTCTTTTAGTGTGCTTTCAGGGTACATTTTCCACCTCTTGAAAGAGCTACATTACCTGCTAATTGACTCATGCAATTCTGCACATGTGAAAACTGGATGTTTTGGGAGTTATCTCCCCCTATTAAAAAGTCTCACAATTTTTTTTTTTCTAAAAATGAATGCACATTTTTTTCTTTAAATATTAAGATAAGACTCTACTCTATGTGAATAAAAACAAAAAAGATGCAGTTTTCAGGAGACTCTTATAAATAGCAGGAAAATCCCTACCCAGCATGCTTCTCTCTGGGAAAACCCCCCTGAATTTTATACGAAACTGTGTTTAGCTACCTTTACGAGCGTCTTGCTGATTACGATGTCGTAACCAGTTTAAGGAACTAGTTTATCACACTTCGCGGGTTCTATCAAGTTATCAACAAGCAAGAATGGCATTTCAAGACATTTATAGACGGTAATTTTAAATCCATTGATCAGATGATGAAAACAAGAAAGTTCTTGAAATGGGAGTTAATGCATTGACAACCTAAATACACCAGATGCATATTGAACTGTGGGGCATGTGTCCTAATAGTTGGGGTAAGTTTTGAGATGTTGTCTTGATATAAACTTCTGTTACAATTATTCAGTGTTTGGCATTTTTTTTATGTTTTTCTTTTTTTTTTTAAGTTGTTAACATTCTAGATTTAATTTAGTCACATATGGTACATAACAAGTTGAAGTAAAATTCGCGGTAAAATCTTTTTTTTTTTTTTTTTACAATGAATCGTGTCTAACTATATCAAGGACATAAAATGATGATTAAAATATTTTAAATTACGAGTCCATGTCTATTTGGTCGAATAAAATGAGGCAAGGATACCTACAGAATTACAAGAGTTGGTATAGATATCTTACAAATGAAGTGACAGCTATACTGGAGTTGCTCATATCTGTGGAAAGGTGGGGATAGAAAGAAGCTACAAATTGAATACTTTTAGTGCAAAATGGACAAAGAACGATATTAAAGTTATTTTTTTTATCTAAGAAAAAACTCTTAAAATATTTGTATCTTCCTTCAGAAAAGAAAATAATCTCATGTAAATAGGTGTTTTTTCTACTTTCTGCCATTTACTACATGTATTTGATTAGCTAATAAAGTATCATAAAGGCTATTTTTTTTTTCAGTTTGATTTCTTGGCAGAGACCCAACCATTTGTGAAGAGTTCAGAAGACTTCCACAATGACTTTGCTGTTGTTCATCAAAAAGTTCAGTTGACAAATTTCCATTCAGAACCTCAAGAATGTGTTATCCCTTTATACCAAGATAGCATTGTCAATTTAGCTACTAACCCCATTGCTTTTTTTTAACTTCTGTTAAATCATAATATACATGTAATAAACATGTAGCTTAAAACATTTCTTATCATGACTTTTATAAATTTTATAAAATAGATAGATGATCACTTGAAGACCTGTGTAAAATTTTAAGCAGTGTGGTTTTTCTGTCATCTGCATTTATCCAACATTATTGTTGCTGTATAACAAATGTAAATTATAATATTATATTGATTTGCTTTCATACTAGAAAAAATGTGCAAGTGTGATTAACCACAGTAGGATAACTCATGCAGTTGTATCTTTTTATCTGTATTTGAAATCCTAATACATTGTAAACAAAATTGTATTATGTTTTCTTTCATTTTTCAACATTTAAATGAAAAAAAAGAAATTCATACCAATTTTTGGTTTTATTTTTATTATAGCCCCGACTCGGCAAATTTTGATCTTTTATTTTTATTTTTATTTCGTCCCCTCGACCCAATTTTTTCTTAAAAATTCCCGTTAAACAGAAAAAAAAAACTCTGGCCTTAAGGTGACAGTCCACTTCTCTATTCTTTGGAGAGAGTTTAGGAATGGATTTTCACCTTTGGTTTGTGTAGCTGGGGTCGAGGGATAATTATTAATCTTTATGTAAGACTGAATAGGTAAAGAGAGATCTCTTCCCTCTGTAAACTTGTACAAACTAAGGTAGAGGGATAATTGTCATTCTTTATGTAAGACTGAATAGGTAAAGAGAGATCTCTTCCCTCTGTAAACTTGTACAAACTAAGGTAGAGGGATAATTGTTATTCTTTATGTAAGACTGAATAGGTAAAGAGAGATCTTTTCCTACTGTAAACTTATACAAACTAAGGTAGAGGGATAATTATCATTCTGTATGTAAGAGTGAATTGGTAAAGAGAGATCTCTTCCCACTTTTAACTTATACAAACTGTAGTGGATTCCCAGGAGACCCAGAGCCTTATCTTTTTTCTGCCACATTAATATGATTTTTATGTATCTGTTTCTATCTATTGTAGGATTTGATTGTTATGAGACCTACTTCTATCAGTACTTTCAGTACTTTGATTGTATCTGTTTATATCTATTATAGGATTTAATTGTTATGAGAGATGGATTTGACATCCTACTTCTATCAGTACTTTCAGTACTTTGATTCTATCTCTTTCTGTCTATTGTAGGATTTGATTGTTATGAGACCTACTTTTATCAGTACTTTCAGTACTTTGATTCTATCTGTTTCTGTCTGTTGTAGGATTTGATTGTTATGAGGGATGGATTTGACATCCTACTCCCAAAGGTAGGTAAAGGAAGAATGCCTGGTAGTTACATTATAATTATTATTATATAAGCATATTAAAGTAATTTGGGGTCAAACAAAATGTATAAAAAAAAATATTAAAAATATACAGAAATAATTTGGCCATGAAGTAGAGTCATTCCTTAAAGAAACCCTCATATTTAGCCTTGTCTCACTGGTATGAGCATTTGATGAAGAGGGGAAAAAAAATGTCAAAATTTAAAACATGTTTAAAGCAATATGAGCTGCAACATTGATATAGGAATTTTTTGTTGCAAAATTGTAAATAACTAGTTCAGTGACATAATAAATAATGTTAATAAACTTCCGTTGTTCATATTTGCGATGGAAGAAGTATTTATAAGCTTTGATTTAATTAAAATTACATTATTGTCGTCATGTACAATAACGATTTCTTATATAAAACTGCATATTGGATTTTATAAACTATGTCTTTCTTTGGCTTAATTTTAGTTTAATTGATCATAAAGGTTTAAGTTACAAATTTATCATAATAACACATTTTAACAGCAAAATAAAATTTTCAAAAATGCAGCTCATATTGCTTTGAGATTTCAGTGTGCAAGACATTTAGCATTGTATTTGAATTAGCAGAAGTTTTCGTTGCCATAAGCACTAAACAGAATACACAGCCAAATGTAATACATGTATTTCAAAATAAACCTAAAAATATGAGATTACATACTATAATACCTATCTTATTTAGTGTAAAAACGGCAGGCATCTTGTTTATTAAGTCATGTACATGTCAGACCTCGGAGATGAATTTCAGCTGTCTATGGTTATTATCATAGTCGGTTATTATAAAGTTTTGCCCTGACAATTAAGCTATGATAATAAACGGCTTGTACTGAATACGTATACAGTAATATCTGTCATATCCTCCCTTTGAAATCTAAGACAGCTGTTTTAACATTCTTCAGAGATCATTAAAATCTGAGATATCTGTTGTAGCTTGCCAGTGTGGATGAAGTGAATAGCAGACTTTGAAATCTAAAATATCTGTTGTAGCTTGCAGGGGTGATAAAGAGATTAGCAGATTTCGCCAAGAAGCAAAAGGATTTGCCTTGTTTGTCTTATACACATTTACAGTAAGTACATTCGTTTCTGAAGAAAAAGAAGTATTGCGAATTTTATTTGCTGAACCCAGGTTTGGAATGATTTGGAGGGGGGGGGATATAATAATGTCAAGGTGGACTGAAAATATAATTTTTAGTGATTTTTTTTCTCTTTTATTGCAAATTTTTTAGTCAGCTCTCTAGATTGATTGTGACAACTTAATCTGTGGTCCAGACATTGACATAACATCATACTTATTTTCTGTGATATTTTAGACCAGCTCAGCTGTCTACAGTGGGTAAGAGGGCTTGTCTCTGGATACAGGACCTGTTGATGGACCTCAGGAACCTGGAGAATGCCCGCAATAACATCAGGTTCAGAGGAGTGAAGGGCACCACAGGAACACAGGCTAGCTTTCTCACCTTGTTGAAGGAGATGAGGAGAAGGTTTGTTCTCAGTTTTTATACTGATTAAAATAAAAAAAGAGGTTAATCTTATTTTCTAGAGTTCTTTAAATCTTACACTCAGAGGTACATCTTCTAAGGGAGCAATACCGTATAAGTGGAAATTTTAGCGAGACGCAAATTTAGCATTGCCCTTATAAGTAGGTATTTTATTTTCTGACGAAATGTAATTTTAGCGATTTAAAAAAGCTCTCTTTAAAGAAGCTATTACAACTAATTTGAAAGTGCAATTAATTTTTAGCAATATTCAATTTTAGCAATCTTGGCACCCTCGCTAATAATGCCAAAATTAAATCCTCGCTAAAAATTCTGCTTATACGGTAGCTTGTCTATCATAAATTCATCAAGCCAGATTTAAATGCCTATAATTGTTCTCTCCATACGATTTGTTTAGACTGTGTGCAGTTTTTGTCATGACTTGTTTAAATGTTGTAGGTATTGACTGTAACAATGTAATGATTGAGTACATGTTTGGAATCTATTCAAGTTAAAGTTTTAGGAGCAGGTCCATTCCCAAGTACCTATAACATGTATAAGCCCTTCCTCAGGGGCTGACAAATAGATTTTTAAGGCACTTGCCCAAGGGCAAGTACCTGGTCGAAATTGACTTGCCCTACCTGAATTTTTGCTTGCCCTAACATAAACTAATTTTGTATTTATAGATATTTCAAAAAAGAGGAAGGCAAATGCTCGTAAATCATGCAAACCCCTATGTCCAGCTTTAAATTTACGGCCTACAAATAAATTCTATTTTTGATAAATCACTTGCCCACGGGCAAGTGGTTGATAAAATTTCACTTGCCCACCCCTAAAATTCACTAGACCCGGGCGTCGGGCAATGGGATTTGTCATCCCCTGCCTTCCTGGACAAAACTTACATGGATGATGCATCTTGGGATTGGCACGACCAGACTTGCTTCAAATGCTTGATCTGACCTACATTTTCGAAATGAATAACCTTGGAAATTCTTTTGGAGTAGCTATATGATTACTAGTATATGGCCTGTTATGATTTAAACTGCATGAATGATGCATCTCAGGATGGACTATTCCAGACTTGTTTCAGATGTAGGAAATGAAAGACATTTTCTTGATCAGTGAACAGGTTCAAGTTTTTGAAACAGGTCAATTCCCATTGAACTATAAGACCTTATCATAAACAGAACTTGCATGAATATTGCTGCTGTCAGGATGCAAACTTACTATAAAAAAAATATGATGTGAGATTAGCATTACTTATACTGATAACATTCGACAGGGCGAGCTTTTATTTTTTGATTACATATGTTTTTTATTTCTGATCAGGTTGAAAAGCTGGATAGGCTGGTCACAGAGATGGCAGGATTCAAACAGTGAGTAAATATCTGAAGTTTAGTTTTTTTTGTGTACATAAAATACCACAATTTTTTCTACTACTTAAAAAGTAAGAATCAACTTATATAGAGTACCCCCCCCCCCAAAAAAAAAAAAAAAAAAAAATATATATATATATATATATATATATATATATATATATATATATATATATATATATATATATATATTGTTCTAATCAGTTTTACATTCTAAAAACAATCCTCTTATGAAAAAGTTCTTACTCTAAACATTTATTTTAAAAAGCTCCGTTTTGAATAGAAATATTAAACATAGTGACTACACAAAAGCTTTTTAAAAATGCGGGTTGCGACTTTAGAAGTCTTTCTTGATTCCTCTCTACTTTCTCTTTCATATTTATTATCAGGTTTGATGTCTTTGTTTATTGCTTATAAAACGAAGGATTTGTTTTAATTGAATTTATTTCTTCATATACATTTAACACCTTTTTTTGATGACAAACATACTGTAGAAGTCCTTTTTTCCGCGTGGTATTAATTTATGCTGTGTACGTGGACACAAAATTACCGCGGAAATTTGTCCAAGCATGCTCAATATAAATGTAAGGCATATAGTGACAATCCAGAAAATCCGCATCATTTTCTACTCGCGGATTAAACAGAAATTGAGATTCCACGGAATTATGATCTTGTGGAAAAAAGTACGTCTACAGTATTTCTGTGTTTGTGATTATTATATCTGAAATATCTGAACAAATTATGAATTATCTAACTTTTATTAAATCTCCGTAGGACGTATATGGTGTGTGGACAGACATACTCCCGTAAAGTGGACGTCGACAGTCTCAATGTTCTGGCCAGTCTGGGTGCCTATACACAAGGTGATTCTCTCTGTAGTTAATTTTACTGTTGTGCTAGCCAGTCTAGGGGCCTCTATACATAAGGTGAATTTCTCTGTAGTTAATTTTACTGTTGTACTAGCCAGTCTGGGGGCCTCTATACATAAGGTGAATCTCTCTGTAGTTAATTTTACTGTTGTACTAGCCAGTCTGGGGGCCTCTATACATAAGGTGAATCTCTCTGTAGTTAATTTTACTGTTGTACTAGCCAGTCTGGGGGCCTCTATACATAAGGTGAATTTCTCTGTAGTTAATTTTACTGTTGTACTAGCCAGTCTGGGGGCCTCTATACATAAGGTGAATTTCTCTGTTGTTAATTTTACTGTTGTACTAGCCAGTCTGGGGGCCTCTATACACAAGGTGAATCTCTCTGTAGTTAATTTTACTGTTGTACTAGCCAGTCTGGGGGCCTCTATACACAAGGTGAATCTCTCTTTAGTTAATTTTACTGTTGTACTAGCCAGTCTGGGGGCCTCTATACACAAGGTGATTTTCTCTGTTGTTAATTTTACTGTTGTACCACTCGGAGTTCCTCGGATGACTCGTACCTCGCACATAACCTCATACGTCAACGGTGATCTACCATCTTGCTGATTCAGTCATGTGATCTTATTTGAATTTCTTTCAAATGTCATACATTTGAGATCAGAGTTGTATTTTGGCACACTCAACAGTTTCTTCTTGCTTTCAAAGCCTTTTAACATGAGGATGTAATCAAAACCTGTTTACGATAAAGAATTGCACAAATTAAGAAACATTTTCAAAGAACGTTATGCAGAGCGAGATATGAAATGAGTGATAAGGCAGTTTCCGGCGGAGAAATGTAAGGATCTGTTGCGTATTCCTCCACCAATCACATCCGAGGTTTGAATGGAGCGTAGCAGAGTCAGCCGAGGATTGCCGATTGCTGTTGTACTAGCCAGTCTGGGGGCCTCTATACACAAGGTGAATCTCTCTGTAGTTAATTTTACTGTTGTACTAGCCAGTCTGGGGGGCTCTATACACAAGGTGAATCTCTCTGTAGTTAATTTTACTGTTGTACTGGCCAGTCTGGGGGCCTCTATACACAAGGTGAATTTCTCTGTAGTTAATTTTACTGTCATACTCACCAGTTTAGATGCTTCTGTATACAAGGTCATTCTATCTATTTACCGTCAAAGGGTTGTCATTCTTATCTGATCTTTTAAGGTGCTAGTTAAATTTGACATTTAAAAATTTAGAAAAAAATGAAACTTTAGGGACTTAATTTTAAGATAACAAATAATTGCATCAACTACAAGTACTGTATATCCAGGTTTTTTTTTCTCGTGTTGGAAATTTTGCAAAAAAAGGTAGATTAGTACAATCTTTATTCTGCGTAAGTTATTTTTAAGATTGAAGATTTTTTTGTTTAGAATTTGTAATGTTTTTATGTCGCATTATAGCTAACATATTTTCTGTGTGTTTTATATTTTGTGAATTAAAATGATCGCAAAAATGAAATCAAACTAGTTTATAAAGATTGTTAATGGATAGACAGCAAGAAGAGAATAAAAATTAAATATATGGCTTTTGTAGATATGTACAGACATCAGACTGTTGGCTAACTTCAAGGAGTTAGAAGAACCATTTGAAAAAGATCAAATTGGTAAATAATTCTACCTTTTATTTATATGAAATTTTTTTTTCAAAAATGCAGGTCTATAGAATAAACAAGGTTTGAGTTGGTTAAAGGTCAAGGTGAAGGTCAAAGATAAGTCTTTGATCGTGTCATAAATAAAAGTCAGATGTGTCATTTACAACACTCTCATTGTTGTTTTACAGGCTCGAGTGCCATGCCGTACAAGCGTAATCCAATGAGAAGTGAGCGTTGTTGTGCGTTAGCGCGTCACCTGATCTGTCTGGTACAGGATCCTTGATGACGGCGTCCGTTCAGTGGATGGAACGGACACTGGACGATAGTGCTAACAGGTACAGAGAATTCAGTGGTACTTATCAAAATAGAGCTGTATGTATTACAAATATTTTGTAGTATTTGTGCTTAGCACTGTAAATCACTTTTTATCCGCGAGAACTTTATTTTCGCGTAATTACGCAAGAAAGTTTGCTCGCGAAAATTTCATTCTCGCGTATGATAGAAATCCTGTAAAATTATTTAGAGCAATGACCACAATTCGTGAAAATTTTGTCTCGCTAATAAAGAGTCAATGACTATCTCGCAAAAATAAGTTGTCGCGAAAAATAAGTGATCTACAGTATCTAAATACCTGAGGCACGGATTGAAGTTTCTGTTTGGCGCATTTTGAAATTCATGATTATCACATTTGTCGCCATTTGGTGACATTAAACACCAGTATTTATGTTGTCAATAGTTTACCTAGTATACACTGGCATCAAGGAACTATCCACATAAAATATGATGATTTGTATTTTTTTATAGACGGATCAGTTTGCCAGAGGCATTTTTAACAGCAGACATAATCCTTAGTACGCTACAGAATATTGCAGAGGGGATAGTGGTATATCCAAAGGTAGTATGACAATAAAAACAGTTGTCAATAGAATATTACAGAGGTAAAAAAAATATATCCAGACATAAAAATAACACGATACCCAGTATTTTATGGAACAAAGGGGGAAGAAATATTTTTTGATGTAAAATGTAATGCAATATCTAGTATTTTATGGAATTTTAAAGGGAATAAAATTGTATCTGTAGAATATTATTTATTAGTTAGAGGACTTATCATATGGTTCTCAATTTTTTAGGATTTAATGCATATACCTTCCTCATGACTACCCTTTATAAATTTTCTGTTTGCATTGCTGATAAACTGCAGTAATAAAGAAAGTAATTTGCTGGATTTGAAGTCCCTTATAAAGGATTTTTTTAAAATTGTTTCTGCACTATTTTATTGCAATGTATTTATTTTCCCCTTTAAAACTAAGGCAAAAAACATTTATTTCTTGGTTCTCAGGCCCTCCCTCATCTCTTCCAAGGGTGCCTCATTGACCTTTTTTATTGCTAAATCAATAAAATATAATCACCAAATCACCTCCCTCATCATTTTATGAGGTTTTGTACAAAGTAAAAAGCTGCCTCATCATGTTTTTAGGGCAATAAAAAGTAAAAAAAAAAATGCTTCCCTCCCTCATCATATTTCTTGAAAAAAGGCCTGAGAACCAAGTAATTAACTTTGTATGGCCTTACAAACTGTTATTTCCAGGTCATTGAGAGAGAGTCAACCAGGAGTTACCTTTCATGGCTACAGAGAACATCATCATGGCGATGGTTAAAGCCGGAAGAAACAGACAGGTAGACATTGTTATTGAGTCGGCTCGCGAAGCGAGATGAATCCTTGTCGTTAGCGGCATATCAAGGCGGATTCACCAAATCACTACATTCTTTGTGTATTCCTACATTGGTTGCAAACAAATCCAGTGAATTAAAACCTTGAAGTCGTAAAAAAAATAATTTTTTGAGTGAGTTGAATTTCGGATTTTGTTGAAATATTGTTAACAATTCTATATTTAAGTATTTTTAGCTCACCTTAGCTTAATTCGGATTTGTTAAGATCATGACCCCCAGGGGTAGGGTGGGGAAACATGGGGCAATCAAAGTTTAACATAGGAATATAAAACAGGAAAAAAATCTGCTGATGAAGAACAGCAGGGTCAGGTCAGCATTGTAACCCATTGGCCTCTTGTAAAATACATGCCTTCAGATTGGGAAATTCTTTCTGGCTGGAAAGAAAAGAATGCTTGAATACCTGGCTGATATTATAACTGTGCAAGAGTTCTTAACATATTTACCTTTTCATGATATTCAAGAAGTTTTTAAATCAGAAATTTTTTGCCAAATGTGTAATTACAATTTTTAAAGTAGGATAGCTAATAATAAAATGTATGATTGCTTACACTGATGAAAAACATTTAAAGGTCTGTAAATCATGAAATTTTAGTGAAACCTTATTTTGGCAAGAAAGTTTTTTGGCATTTTTAAGCCAAACAAAATTTTCACAGATTCTGCCATTATTGTGTATGATTTTTAATGAGAAATATTTAAAGGTAAATAAATTTTTTTGCGTAAATAGATTGTCTCACATTCTTACACCAAAAGAAACTTCTTGCAAATAAATATAATATTTAAATCACATCTTTATTAATAAGTTAATTTTCTCTCCAGAAGTCATTATAATCAAAATCATCTTTTAAACCTGTTTTTGTAATTACTGTATCAAATTATATGTGGGAGAATTTTATAAAACTTTCTTCCCTTTCAGGAATGTCATGAACAGATCCGTGTTTTGTCTCAGGAGGCGGGGCGTGTTGTGAAACAAGAAGGTGGTGATAATGACCTCACGGAACGGATCAGGAAATCCGACTATTTTAAGCCAATCCATGGAGAACTGGACTCTCTTCTGGATCCAAAAACCTTCACAGGACGAGCTCCAGCTCAGGTGGGTTTGAGACACTGTGTATCTTAAACTAGTACTGTGGTGACTAGTACTGATTATATCAGGTCAATAGATCAAGACAGGTGGGTTTTAAGATGAAGTCCGGTGGGTTTTGAGATGAGTCGGTGGGTTTTGAGATGAAGTCAGGTGGGTTTTGAGACGCAGTGGTATCTTAGACTAGTACCTGTTATACCAGGTCAATAGATCAGTGTGTCACGGATTGGTTCATTCTTGTTGCTGATGTTATTAATTTCTTAACCACTTTATTCTTAGCCACTTTATTCACTCGTCCATGGCACCTGATCCCACCTCTGATGTTTCGGAGGTCCCTGTTTGCTTTGCTCCTATTTTGTATTGTTTTATAGACTTTTGATTTTGAATACTGTTCGATATCTTCATATCTCCATATATTCCTTCTGAGAATGTACGTCATTGAGAGATGTTAATTATTTAACATTAAGAATGCCACCCCTTACTGGAATACCAAGGGTAACAGAGAATTGTACTTATAGCCCTAATGTAACAAAGTGCAGTACTATTAAGGACAGGTGATCCAAGCAAAAACAAATAGATAGCTGGATTGGTATATATTTTTGGGCCTTTTTGTTTCAAATGATGTAAATAAATAAAGTTAAAAAATGTTAAGATATTGTAAACCACTAAAACCAGCTTATTGATGATCAAATTTCTACTTTCTGCAACCATCCTTATTAACTCTTTACAACTTACTGAACTGTGAAGCAACATACATGTACACTAAATTTACACGTCATAGAAATATATGACATTACCTTTTCCCCGCAAGCACTTTTTAGAGCGGTACAATTTTCTCTAAAGTTATGCGTAAATAATAAATTTAAGATTAAATTTACTTTTGAAAGTGCATGAAATGTGCCTGATTGAAGGGAAACGGTATATGCATGATTTTGCATTAGAAATAGGAAATGGTATATATGCATTAAAATGCTTGACTGCGGGAAGGAGGTTAATCTGTAGTACTACAATTTTGTTTTATCACTTCAATCCTGTTATTGTGAA
>NW_026919135.1:0-15083 GCF_032062105.1 Saccostrea cuccullata | reverse complement strand
CATGACCTTTGTAAACATTCCTTCTAATTTTCAGTGGCGACAACTTCTAGCAAGCAGAACATGTGAAAAAAATTATTTTCTTGTGTCGTACATGTTAGACATGTATTTTTAAAATATATTTACATTTAATCTAATTACATATACAGTAAAACTATTACAGAATAATTTCACCAAATACCTATAGAAAATTATTTTTACTGGTAAAGACAATGTCACATACCAGATAAAGGTCTGTCATGCGAAACACGAAGTGTGTGTATCTGCAAATGCACGGACCCACTCAACACAGAAAAAGACCACTAACACTGATGGATTGAGTTGTCGTTCGTTTCCTCCCCTAGCGGTCAGTCGAAATGCTACAAAAGAGACACAAAAAGTGTACAGGTTGAAAACAAATGGCGAGACAAGAAATTGACAAAATGGATTTTCAGATTATTTCCTTGGCATGAAAAGGCAAATTAGAATAAAATAACTTGATAAAATTCTGGGCATGTAAATATTTGTTCAGGCTTGCGTAATTTGTTATCACACCTGCCCGAAGGGCACGTGCTGAAAAAAAAATTTGGCAAAGACTGCTTTCAGTTGTCGAGAAAGCATGAGAAAACCAAAAGCAAAGTACTGAAAGTACTGGAAAGCGTCTATAGGTGCAACAAATGCCTAATTTCCGGGCTCATCCTTCCAAACAATGCCACAATGGGCAGGTACAGCACAACACCCTGATAAAGGTATATAGCTTGATAGAGCTGTATAGCTTTATTAAGGTATTACAAATACCTTGAATAATATAAGGAAATTAAAAAAAAAAATTCTTTATAAGTTTATATGTATGCTTTATGCATTCCATATCACATGAAACTTGGATATGAATACAAGTTATGCGCAGCACAGTTAAGGTTACAAATGGAAATATCGACGATTTTTTAAAATAAAAAATGCATACTGTATTAGCAATTAGGATGGGCAATTCTTTTAAGGGATTCACTGATATAAAAAAAATGTAATGTGGTTTAAATCTACATGTTGGGGACATTTAGATTTTTTATTTAGAAAAGTCATGTGATGTCAACGTAACATGACTTTGGCAATTACACTTGCAGTTTAAAGGTCATCTATAAATTTCAATATTGCAAGGGCATAACCAAGTTAAAAATCTTAGTTTATTTTATAATCCTTTTCAACACTATATGTAGTTTGTTAAAAGTGCTGCGAAACTATATAGATTCCCTTTTTTAATTGGTAAAATTTAATTTGTTGGATGGCAGGTTGAATATTTTGCTGGTCAACTAAATGAAATAAAGCTATAATTAATTGATTTGAAAGATTTCAAGAGGTTCGCAGCACTTTTCAAATATCTTAATGCTTCTTGAGTTTACGTGTAAAATTTTGACAAGATACATTGAGGGTATGCCCTTGCAATAAATCGATTTATTTGGGCCCTTCCATTACTTTTTCAATGAATCTGCATACAAACACACGACAGTATGGCTTGTCTGGAGAATGCAGTTACAGTTTATAAATAAAATACTAAAATAGACATCGCATCCAAGTTAACGGCTTTTTATTTTACTGCAAATAATATTTTATTTGAGAACAAAAGATATTTTTCATTGTACAAAATGTGACTTGATCAGCCTCTCACCATGCTCACTGTGTACAAACTGCGTCATTTTTGCGAGATGACGTCACATTGACAAGTGCATATGCGATCGATGCATCGTTTATATACTGTTGTGTTTGATTTAACAAACGACAAAACTGCATGTATTACTAATAGTAAGTTTGTATGTAGTATACAGCTATCCAGCTGTTTGAAATAGCAAATAATTTCATTTTGTGGTATTTTGAAGACCTTATATTATGTGTGACGTCATAGTAAACATTTCCCGTACAAATTAGGCCCCGCCTCCTTACTGTAACCTTAACTGTGCTGCGTGTTGAATATGTTGATTTTTAATTTTAAATACTGAGAGTCGAGTTCTGAGTTGTTGTCGGTAAACTCGCCCATGCATGTAAAGCACTCAAAGAAATCAGTATAAAATGTGTTGTGTGAGTAGATGTTATTTTATGCTTTCTTTTTTATACCAGAGTCCTTTTCATGCACGAGTGGACACACTGACAAAAACTCAGACCTTGACTTTCATGAATTTTCATTACATATAGCTTTATCAGCTGCAGGGTATTGTGCTACTCCTACAAGTAAGAGCCTCGGTTAATGTCCCTACGCTCCTTATATACCTCGGACTCTTACATCCGAAGGCCATTTTCTTACGAGCTCGTTCCGCCTGAGATTTTGGTCGGAAAGTATTTTGCATGAAACTCCAAGAAGAAAAGGTAAAATTTTATGGTACCCAAAGAAAGGTCTTGTCACAAGGAATACACGTGGGAAATATGAAAGTGATTTAGTCAAAGCTCCACTTCATCAAAAGTTATGGGCAAGGTTAAAGTTTTTGTGAGAGACTGATGAACAGATGAACGAGATTTAATGTCACCTCGCTTTCATGATTTATTTAAGTTAATTATTTCTTTAAAAAATCATTCTTTTACGGAACTTTGAGAGCAATAGTTGAATAAACAGACCATGTCAGAGTTTGAGATGGAGACAGCTATATCCAGCACCAGAGATCCGGGATCTGATGAGGGAAAAAAATCTACTGGTACATATACTTAAGGAATAACTGTCTAATTTTCGAATTCATGAAGTGATCAATGGATTGTTTTGTGTGATAATTTTCATAAACGCAGAAGGCGTTTATGCATAAAATTATCACACAAGCCAATCCATTGATCATCTTCATGAATTCGAAAAATAAGACAGATATTCCTTATATTTACATGCTTTGATTCCGCCAATCCAGGGGCTCCAAGCCTGCTTCTCTCTAGGTGTTGTCACGCCGTGCACGTGATTTGTTTTGGAACCGCGCCAAAACATTCATGAGAAAATCAATTACATTTACAATTGGTGATTTTATCACGGACAAAGACATTGTAAATGTAAATATATACATCCAAATACTAACATTCTAATTGTAAATAATATATACGTACAGCAAAACTCGGTTATAACGAAGTCACTGTGACCGATGAAATCACTTCGCTATATCCGTAATTCATTATAACCGAAATCTATTAAATTTATATAGTTTGGGATCCAAGATGACTTCGCTATATCCGTAAATTCGCAATATCCGTGTTCGCACTAACCGAGTTTTGCTGTATTGCATTTATTTGACTACCCCTGAAAAGAATGTCAATTATTCCTTTATTCTTCTACAGGACTTTGAGATCAATAACTGAACAAACAGACCATGTCCGAGTTTGAGATGGAGACATCTATATCCAGCACCAGAGATCCAGAATCTGACCAGAAAGAAGAATCTACTGGTAAAAGTTCTTTGTAAATAATATATAAATATTGTATTTAGTTGAGGGTTACATTGAACATTTTCATCCCAAGAATACCATTGTCAACCGAGGTGTTCAATAAGGGTCTTCATCATGTTCATGGGGTGACAATTTTCAATGTAACACTCAACAATATGCAATATTTATTGTATTATTTTGAAAGTTCTAAACAAATACATACAACAGTAAACCTTGCACATATAAGTTTTGTGCACTCAACATTTGTTTGGGATATCACCATTCGTCAAGCAATGTTGACTGTTGCTACATTAGAGGGCGTGGTTTCATTACACAGAGGAAGGCTCAGGTTCAGAGTTTTCCTGATCAAAATTTGTCTGTTCTCTGTAGATGCTGTAGTGGTTGTTGTTTTTGTCATAAACTTTTCATATTTTCATCTTCTTCTAAAGTACCAAGTTTGCAAAAAGTATCCTTGAGAAAAGGAAATTCAAGATTTCCAAAGAAAAAAAAGAACTCTGGGGTTTTTAGGTTGTCAAAAGGTTGAGAGGGAAAGGGGCTGTAATTTGCCCAATTCCAAATGGTTAAAAGTAAGTGTTTTTCCCAATTGTATGAATGAAAATTCCAAAAGAGAATTCTCATGTCTCTTTTCTGCATAAATATTTAAATATTAATATATGATATATTTATCTGAGTGGCCTAAATTACTCTCTTTATTCATCTGTTGTACTTCATCTGTCATCTTGACAAAATTTTTTTGATTGTAGAAGAGGAGTTGACCTTTGACATCTCTGACCCTGAGGTAGAAGGTCATCAACACAAAGTAACAGTAAAGGTAAGTCAAGATTTTGGTGACAATGTCCTGTAGTAATAACAGTAAAGGTGAGTCAAGATTTTGGTGACAATGTCCTGTAGTAATAACAGTAAAGGTAAGTCAAGATTTCGGTGACAATGTCCTATAGTACTAACAGTAAAGGTAAGTCAATATTTTGGGAACAATGTCCTATAGTAATAACAGTAAAAGTAAGTCAAAATTTTGGTGACAATGTCCTGTAGTAATAACAGTGGAAGTAAGTCAAGATTTTGGTGACAATATCCTTTAGTAATAACAGTAAAGGTAAGTAAACATTTTGGTGACAATGTTCTGTAGTAATAATAGTGAAGGTAAGTCAAGATTTTGGTGACAATGTACTGTAGTAATAACAGTAAAGGTAAGTCAAGATTTTGGTGACAATGTACTGTAGTAATAACAGTAAAGGTAAGTCAAGATTTTGGTGACAATGTCCTGAAGTAATAACAGTAAAGGTAAGTCAAGATTTTGGTGAAAATGTCCTGTAGTAATAACAGTAAAGGCAAGTCAAAATTTTGGTGACAATGTCCTGTAGTAATAACAGTAAAGGTAAGTCAAGATTTGGAGACAATGTCCTGTAGTAATAATAGTAAAGGTAAGTCAAGATTATGGTATCAATGTCCTGTAGTAATAACAGTAAAGGTAAGTCAAGATTTTGGTAACAATGTCCTGTAGCAATAATCATCATACAAAAAGAAAAACGTTCAATCTTTTGAAAATGAAGTAGGGGTGGCATAATTGACAACAGCGTTTTAAGGTTACCTGAGTAACTCAGGTGACCTATTGCTATCCGTTTTGTCCGTTGTCATTCGTTATGTGTTAACATTTGAACATTTTCAACTTCTTCTCTGAAACCACTTAACGAATTTAAACCAGATTTGGTATACAGCATCTATGGGTGAAGGGAAAAAAATGTGAATTTAATGGTCCCCCCCCCCCTCTGGGGCCTGAGGGGTGGGGCCAAAACCACTAAAATTATTGCAATCTTTAAAAATCTTCTTCTTTACTCCTGGACATCAAGCAGGCAAACTGTTGGCATGAATGTAATGAGCATTGAGTCCTCTACCAAAATTGTGAAATTCATGGCCCCAGGGTCAGGGGTTCTAGTGCTAGGGTGGGGCTATATAGATTATATAGTGAAAATGCATGATTTCTTTGAAAATCTTCTCTGCTCCTGGGCATTAAATAAACTAACCAAGCACATAGTCATGCTGAGCAAGAGTGCCTCTTCCAAAATTGTGAAGTTTATGACCCCAGGGTTAGGGGTTCTGGTGTTAGGGCGGGGCTCTATTGATTATATAGTGAAAATGCATGAATTCTTTGAAAATCTTCTTCTCTACTTCTGAGTATTAAATAAACTAAGTACATAGTTATGATGAACAAGAGTGCCTCTTCCGAAATTGTGAATTTCATGACCCCTGGGTCAGGGGTTCTGGTGTTAGGGCGGGGCTATATTGATCATATAGTGTAAATGCATTTATTCTTTGAAAATCTTCTTCTCTACTTCTGGGTATTAAATAAACTAACTAAGAATATAGTTATGGTGAGCAAGAGTGCCTCTTCCAAAATTGTGAATTTTGTGGCCCCAGGTTCAAGGGTTCTGGTGTTAGGGTGGGGCCTTATAGATAATATAGTGAAAATGCATGAATTCTTTGAAAATCTTCTTCTCTGCTCCTGGGTATAAAATATACTAACCAAGCACATGGTTATGTTGATCAAGAGTGCCTCTTTCGAAATTGTGAATTTTATGGCCCCATGTTCATGGGTTTTGGTGTTAGGGTGGGGCTCTATTGATCATATAGTGAAAATGCATAAATTCTTTTAAAATCTTCTTTTCTGCTCCTGGGTATTAAATAAACTTAGTATATAGTTATGATAAGCAAGAGTGCCCCTTCCAAAATTATGAATTTTATGGCCCAGGGTAATGGGTTCTGGTGTTAGGACAGGGCTCTATTGGTTATATAGTGAAAATGCACAAATTCTTTGAAAATCTTCTACTCTGCTCCTGGGTATTAAATATACAAACCAAGCACATAGTTATGTTGATCAAGAGTGCCTCTTCCAAAATTTGAATTTAATGGCCCCAGGGTCCGAGGTTCTGATGTTAGGGCGGAGCTTTATTGATCATATAGTGAAAATGCATTAATTCTTTGAAAATCTTTTTCTCTGTTTCTGGGTATTAAAAAAACTAAGTACACAATTATGATGAGCATGAGTGTCCCTACCAAAATTGTGAATTTTATGGCCCAGGTCATGGGTTTTGATGTTAGGACAGGTTTCTATTGGTTATATCTTCTTCTCTGCTCCTGGGTATAAAATATACTAACCAAGCACATGGTTATGTTGATCAAGAGTGCCTCTTTCAAAATTGTGAATTTTATGGCCCCAGGTTCATGGGTTTTGGTGTTAGGGCGGGGCTCTATTGATCATATAGTGAAAATGCATAAATTCTTTTAAAATCTTCTTTTCTGCTCCTGGGTATTAAATAAACTTAGTATATAGTTATGATAAGCAAGAGTGCCTCTTCCAAAATTGTGAATTTTATGGCCCACTGTCATGGGTTCTGGTGTTAGGACAGGGCTCTATTGGTTATATAGTGAAAATGCACAAATTCTTTGAAAATCTTCTACTCTGCTCCTGGGTATTAAATATACAAACCAAGCACATAGTTTTGTTGATCAAGAGTGCCTCTTTCAAAATTTTGAATTTTATTGCCCCAGGGTCAGGGGTTCTGGTGTTAGGGTGAAGCTCTATTGATCATATAGTGAAAATGCATTAATTCTTTTAAAATCTTCTTCTCTGCTCCTGGGTATTAAATAAACTAAGTACACAGTTATGATGAGCAAGAGTGTCTCTTCCAAAATTGTGAATTTTATGGCCCAGGGTCATGGGTTTTGATGTTAGGACAGGTTTCTATTGGTTATTCAGTGAAAATACACTAATTCTTTGATAATCTTTCCTTTGCTCCTTGGTTTTATGCCAATGATCCAAGTATATATATTTATGATGAAGAAAGTTGCAGCTAGCAAAATCCTTATTATTTATGCCCCCCCCCTCCCTGGGTTTGGGGTGAGGGGGGAGGGGGTACAAAGTCTGAAAATAAATTAATGCTTTGAAATCTGCTCTTTGGTATTATTCCATAGTTACTGAGGTAAACGATGTGGCCCCATGATATCTTGATATCTAGACACATACATTGAAATAGCATTCACTTAGAGAAAGATTCTAATCTGTTCAAATCCGGGGTAGGGTAGGGCCACAACAAAGGGAACATCTGGTAAAAAAAAAAAGAACCAAGCATGACCATAGTTATTCAGGTAACCCATGCGGCCCCTGGGCTTATTGATATCTTCTGTATAAATATCTTATATAGCATTACAATTGATTTGTCTGCCACATTTTCAGAAAGAAATGGCAGATTTTGCATCCAGATCAGAAAGACATCCTGTGAAATTAAACTATAGTGTAAATGAAAAATTTGTGAATTTCGAACAATCCATTAGTGCTTGTGCAAGTAAAAGGATCAGTGAATATAACATCTGTATGAAAACATTTAATCATCTACATGAATTACGGAGACACATGAGTATACCTACAGATGAAAAATCTTATAAATGTGATGTGTGTGGAAAGGCTTTCAAACACCCATATGACATACAGAGACACATGAGAACACATACAGGTGATAGACCTTATAACTGTGATGTGTGTGGGAAGGCATTCAAACTGTCCCATCACTTAAAGTATCACATGAGAATACACACAGGTGATAGACCTTATAAATGTGATGTTTGTGGAAAGGCATTCAGCCAGTTGCTGATTTTAAAGAGTCACATGAGCACACATACATTTGAAAAACTTTATAAATGTGATGTTTGTGGAAAGGCATTCAGCCAGTCACGGATTTTAAAGAGACACGTAAGCACACATACAGGTGATAAACCTTATAAATGTGATGTTTGTGGGAAAGCATTCACTCAGTCAAGTACCTTACAGAGGCACATGAGGATACATACAGGTGATAAACCTTATAAATGTGATGTGTGTGGGAATGCATTTAAACTGTCACATCACCTACAGGATCACATGAGGACACATACAGGTGATCAACCCTATAAATGTGATGTGTGTGGGAAAGCATTCACTCAGTCAAGTACCTTACAGAGGCACATGAGGATACATACAGGTGATAAACCTTATAAATGTGATGTGTGTGGAAAGACATTCACTCAGAAAACTATCTTACATGCTCACATGAGGATAAAAACAGGTGATAAACCTTATAAATGTGATGTGTGTGGAAAGTCATTCAATTGTTCAAAATATTTCAAAAGACATTGTAGGAGACATAGTGGTGACAAACCTTACATATGTGGTTTGTGTAAGAAAACGTTCTATGAAAAAGCGGATTTAAATAAACACATGAGGACACATGCAAATGGGAACTTTATAATGTGATGGATTTAAAAAGGCATTCAAACAACCAGGTTACTTAATTCTTATTTGAGGACACATACGAGGGTTGTCCCAAAAAGTGGTAGACAATGTTTATAATTTTTATGGCGTCGGGCTTGCCCGATCGTCATCTAGCGATCAGTCAGGTTTACGCGACCGCACGTGTCAGTGGATGCATCTGAAATAGAAAATAGCAACAGTTGTAAACCTATTTCTTTTAAAACGTTCACAATGAATAATTGCTTGAATATAAAGTTAAATCAATTGCATCTTCAATTAATACTATTACAAAACAACGATATTATGTTTAATTTTTAAGCAAGAAAAACGTTATGGTTGTTGCGGAAGAATTTCTACAGAGAGGGTGCGTCGAATGACATGAATCACATTTTGGGACCGATTAATGTAATACAAACAATCTTAAATACGGAAAAATAATAACAAAATAAACACGAATACAATAAGACTATAAAGATTGAATTTCTTAATCTTAGCTTTACTTTTACGATCTACAATCCAATTTTATCCGAACAACCGACAATATTGACCAGTAATGCCAGTATTACTGTATTTATCCATTTCCTACATTTGTTTACCCCGCCCTGTCGTAAGTCAATCGTACTTCAGAGGCGTAGTCACAAACTTAAAAGTGGGGGGGCTCAACTCCGGAAATTCTTTGACAAGCAAAAAAAATAAAAAAAAAATAAAAAGTTCCCCAAACTCGAAAATCCTATTTCCTGGGGGGGGGGGGGGGGGGGGGGGGGGGGGGGGTATTGGCCAACTTTTTCAAAGGCAAGTTACTTAAGTTACTTTCAAATCCAATTTTTTTCCATAGTAAAGGTAATGTTGGGGAAAAATAGCTGTGATTTTGTTTTTCATTAAAAAGTGGGGGGGGGGGGCACAGACATACTCTTGCCCCCCCAGATCTGAAAGTGGGGGGGGCTACTGCCCCCGCTGCCCCCCCTGTGACTACGCCTATGTACTTGTAACATTAAAGTCATGGTTGTAGTTAAGATGCAATTACTATACAACAGAACAACACTCTGACAATGGCAATTAATTAAAATAATTTATGAAACCCTTCATATGTCTTCGATTGACTGAAAAGAAATTAGATTGATATAGATGATAGATATTTCTGACGATGTCTGGTCAATTCAAACCCTGACTCATTCGGACCAGGACACAAGGCTATCAGGCCCTATACTGTATTTGTGTTAAGACTATTTTTTTAAAATTTTATTATTATGATACCGGAGTCACTCACTTGACCTATCTGCAGATCTTTTGAAATTGTTTTTCTTGTTCGACGCCATTGAAGCCTTTCAGGCTTTTGATTTAAACAAGTAACCAATACTAATCAAATTTTGCATAGAAATTAATTGTTCAGTGTTCTTTTAAATTGTAATTTCTTACATATATATATATCTTTCAAATTATTAAAATAAGAACGATTAATATGAAGACTGATTAGGTGTGTCGGCGTACGAACAAAACTCAGAATAATTTTATTATATAACAATTACATTGCTTTTATGTCATTAGGACTACTTTAAACATTAAACTCAATTTTAAATCAGTGAACCCAGAATCAAAATCTTAATAAAATGTAAAAATTTCATATAAATAGCTAGTGCTGGGTATCGCGACGGAAAAATCGTATCGCGATATATTGCAATATTATATTTTGTATTGCAATATATCACGATATAAATATTTAATAATTTTTTGCTTTTCGTCAAGGTTAAATGAAAACACAAACTCAAATAACATGTATTCTCAAGTTGATATTCCAATTGCCTGATCGCGTTATGTCGGCGCAAGCGGCAAGATAAGTTTTATTGTGACACAACTTGTTGAATTCAATTATGTTGTAATACTCAGATTCAGCTTTAACATGAAGGGGTTTCATATAACAGTTGTCGTCGTTTCGTTTTTGAAAGAGACATGTCTCTGGATTCTGATCACACTTCACGTTGCTTGCCGCCATATTTTACATTGAAAAGGGCAAATAACTCTTTTTGTAACAATTTATAGCACATCGAACCCGAACCGGTATTCACAAAAAAATACCGCGATACGTATTGTGAAGAACGGAATCGGGATACACCGGTTAACCGGTACAGTGCTGCTATCCCACAAGTTGACATGGGATGGGATCGGATAGGATTCAGGATTGAGGATTCACGATAGAAACATATAGAAGTTAATCCAATCCTATCCTATCCTATCCTATCCTGTATCCTACAGCCAATCAGATTCGAGCAAAGGTTCATTCATATTTCAGAATAAATTACAAAAACGAAATACGATATAAAATGTTTACAAAAGAAATATTTATAAAATTTCAATAGAAAATAAAACATTATTTTCTCAAAACACAGATTTACATTATAAACTTCGAGTAACACGGCGTACGATCTAACCGTGAACGATCACCGGAAGAATTTGGGAATGTAAACAACGAAGAGTCCAGACATCGAAAGACCGTATTTCTTCAGCTTGTTTGGATGATTTAGCCGATTCTTACTTGTGTAAAAGTGTTCTAACATGTTTTCTGTTAAATATGCTCTGTTTGTTTGGATAATTCTACAGGAACCGTCAACAGCGGACTTGAATAGATGATGTGCGAGTTCATGTAAGTATACTACACACTGTACACTGTACATGTTTGCATTTTTATACTTATTTATCCCTCAAAACAATGTTCTTATGTCTTAAAATATAAACATTTTATTCTATTTAATATAAACAAAAATTAGGTGCGGAAACAAGAAGTAGTGTAGACAGAAGGGGGGATAAAATATTTACAAATACCCCCGTTACTCTGTCATATGATTCAATAAGCTATCAATGAGCTCTGAGACTAAAACAATCATATGTATTATGCCTTAATCAGTTTATTAATCTTACTATTTCCTTAATTCTATCATTTCAGTGTAACTTATAATAAATTAATGTAGAATCATCACGACCATTTCTAATGCTACTGCTGAAATGTTTAATAAGCTCACTCAGCAGTGCACTTACATATTGTACATGTATGTATGATGTATTGTGAGTTATGAAGCATAAGTTAATCTTTTAATATTCATCATTACAGTGATGGATTTGCCTGCACTCATGCGTCATCATGCATCATCACAGTATAAAGGATTTTAATCTAAAAAGTATGTATGATTTTATTTTTATCATGTATGGTCATTCAAATATATAAACATCATTATCTGCTTCGAGGTGACATGTCTGCAGTTTCTCGGAACAAGTGATTTTCTTCTTTCAAAAATCTTGAGAGTTAAACTGAAAGAAATGTTGAATATTTCAGGTCATCATGTTGTTGTTACATAGATATTTTCTTCTTCTTTTACATATTCAAATTTCAAGACCAAAAAAAAAAAAAAGAAAACCAAGAAAAAACATTAAATAGATAATACAAAGAGAAAATAGAGAAAAGTCACTAAAACAAATGTATTCATACTTGTTAGCAAGTTGACAAGATAAAATGAATTATAATGTACAAGTAAATTATCTTAAAAAAGATTTTTTTTCTTAATTTAATATGACTGAGGTTGCAGTATAAGATTTTATTTTTCATGATTTCTAAACGCATTATTTTTTTTTAGAGAAAAAGGTGAAATTAAAGCAAATTGTACATGAAATGTCAAAGATAATCACAATCAAAAACATTTTAAATGTGTATGAAATGTGTATGACAAAATTTACAATCTACATGCCTATAATTATGTGATTTTTTTTTTCAGGAAACCCTGCAGATTTGCAGCTGTGCAGAATGCAGTTCATGCCATATGCTGTTAGAGTAAATGATGAAAGATGTTCAAACCAGTGTCAAAGATTCCTAAGACTGAAACCATGGTGCTTTTATTAAGGAGATCAGTGTATGTTTTCTGTGCATTGTTGACATTTGTGGAACTGTTCAGTTTATGACCATCTCTCTGACAATAACTCTGACATTTGAATTTCAATTTGAGCATCGGATAAGAAAGTCAAATTAAATGCATGTAAAACATTATACTATGGTAATAAAAACATTGATAAACTTAAATTTAAACAAAGTTCATGTACATGTATCTGTGATCTTTGAATTAAAATTCATAAATGCTGTACATGGATACTTTTAATGACTTTGTCTCATGGTAATGGAATATTCAATTGTTATACATTGTTGAGGAATCACCTTGAATAAAAATATTGTGAACTTGATAAAGTATTTTTCCTCATTTAAACACTGATAATTTTAAGATCAAATGTCAAGGTCAAATAAAAGGTTTACTCAAGAATGTGTTATACATACTGTAAATTCTTATGCATGTTTATAAGATCTAAGGAACATGTGTGGAGCATTTTAATATTTTTCAATCAGACACTGATTAAGATTCAAGATCCAATGCCAAGGTCAAATACAAACTTGCTTTACTCAAGAATGAGTTTTAAATACTGTAAATACTGTGAATTCTGAATTTCTCATGCATGTTTTATAAGATCTTAGGAACATGTGTGACCTCACTCCAATATTTATTACTGTCAATCTGTCAACCAATATCAAATTTAGAAAATATATTCTATTAAACATAAATTATTAAATTTTCACACATAAAACAAAATTGGAAATTGAAATACATTTGTACGGCACTGAGCTGACCATAAACTGAGAAGAAACTGAAGTTTAATGAAAAAAAAAAACATTTCGATCATCTTGAATTTTATTTAGCAACTATATATTTTGCATGTTTGAAAAATATCACATACAACAGATGATGAACTGAAATTTTAAAAAAGAATAAATTATGAATTTAAATAAAACTAGAAACGAAACTCGTTGCGAGCAACGAGAGGTCTTCCGTCCGATTCAGAAAAAAACAACGTAAAATCAAACTGAAAAAGTGATTTTAAAAATCGGACACACGGGGGATCGAATCCGGGTCGCCAGCGTGAAAATCCATTGCGGTACCCTTTACACCTTTGGGAACCCGCTTCAAATTTAACATTCGAATATCGCGAGATTGCTTTTTTTTATTCCAACATACATTACATTTTTTTTTTTAATTCAGTTTGGAATTGTCAAATGACAGCCAGCTTGCCAAACTTTTTTCAAGATGATCACATCGGAATTTGTAACTTGAATTTTAACAGTAATTTTTAGGATAGATAATCTATTAATGATGAACAGATGATACAGTTTTCTTTCCTTTTTTCGATATGTATTCAACTTTTTATCCCATGCAACTCCATATACAGGCATGCCAATGTTATATATTTCTGCACTATTGTCGCCATTTGTCTACTACTAAGTCGGGTCATGATGCATTATTTCGTGCCAAACGTCACAATTAGTTCTTAACGCTATTCCTTTGAAATGTTTGATTTATTTAATGGATGTGATAGCTTCAATGAAAATTAGAAATGTATGTTCTTATAACCAGAATTTCGAGCGTTAGAAAGTACGAGAATATTTATCACATTATACAAATATAATTTCGTATACGGCCAAGTAACAATAAAGCTGTGAATTTGGTAAGATTTTCCACGAATTTTGCATCCTGTTTACCCCCAAAGTGGAGATGAGTTACACGTTCATGAAAAGACTGGAATGTTTCACTTAAAAAAATCACTCGTCCTCCGACGGTCAAGGAATCTGATACTATTTATGTCAATAACTTGCATTTATTGCAAGAATATTCATATAACCTTTAATAAACAATCTTTTAAAAATGTTTTTCTTATTTTTGTCTTTTCTATTCATTTAATATGTCACAAGCCTGCGTAAAGAAAAATAAACAGAAGTCAAGTCATACTTCAGAAACATAGTGAATATTAAGTCAGGCAAGTTTCTTGAAAAGTATTATAACCATGGATTAGTGGGTAAGTTTTCCCTGGTGCAAAATAAAAGACTGAAGTCATCGTATTTCCACTTGTAGTCATGTTGTATTCTACATTGAGATGCAGACAAAAGCGATTTCAATAGAAGTTTGAGGAAACCTCATGTTAAAAGTATACTCAATGCAACGTAATTGCGATGTAGCAATCAAAAGAATCCTTTACATTTCATAAATCTTTTTGGTAGAAGTTTCGTTCATCTAAACGCTCAGCTGACCTTCTAGAACCCGACTTGCTTAATGGCGGAGTTTACCGAGACCGCCGCCATCTTGGACACGCTTCAGATTTTTAAATGCGAATATCTAGTGTGTGGATTGATCAATTCTTACATAAATTATATATTAGACCTTTCCAGTAGGGTCTTAATTACTATTAATTATATCGAAGAAAAATATTGAAAAACAAAAAAAGTTGAAAAAGTGTACATTTTGAATTCACTTCCTGTAGCGACCGGAAGTACTTACGACGCAAACGAAGTCAAAATTGCACATCTATAACTCATGGTCTATCATCTCTAACAAGTCTC
>NW_026919134.1:0-15325 GCF_032062105.1 Saccostrea cuccullata | reverse complement strand
CAAACATTCACCTCTGTCGTTGGCTCACGTATATCACAGTGATAAACACGAGAAATAGTGCGTATGTTTTAATTCATTATAATTCAATATCTGTGGTTATGTCTGAGTTTTGAGATAGATTTTTACTAAATCTATAAAGAACTATCAGTTTAATTTGAAAAAAAATCTTGCAAAATTCACGTTTTAAACGTTATGTCAAAAATCTTGACGTGAGCCCATTGCAGAGGTGTCTGAGAGAGCAACGAACGACAACTCTGCATGGGAGATTGGGGTATACTGGGCTGTTTATCAGCATCGAGTACTCTAATTGATTGAAATAAAATATTTGCAAGCTTTTATCCAGCATCATTCCGTCGCTTTCTCTTGTTTTCAAACATTTCTCTATTACTCCGTCACACACAGCTGATCTTGGCAGGAAGAAGTCGATTTCGTCGATTTTCAACAACTCGTTCGAAAATAATTTTAGGAAGTTTGACAATATATAGTGGGGGAAAGTACATAGGCGCTTGGTTTCAGGATGGTGTATTTTGTGTACTGAGTATTAGGGTGAGTAAGAGTTCACCATGCATCGGACACATACCTTGCTTCGGACAAATTTAGGCAATAAACTCTCTTTCAACTAAAGAGTTCAATCTGTGTATTTATTTGTTTCTGTCATAAAGATGAAGATTTAAATTTTTCAATGATACTGATTGTGTTTATCATGTTGTAATAAAAATACCCCGCAAATGGCCTTGAAGTTACTTCATATTTTACATCATCAAAGGGGAATAACCTGAAATTTATGATTTTGCAATTTTTAAGAGTTATCGTTCTTTTAAATTCGACTTCCACGGAACGAGTCGGACTTTGGTGGATTTTGTCGGGGATTGGTAATTTTACATAAATTATAAAGAAATTTCACTTCAATTTTTGATTAATTCTTATTAGAGCTGGTTTTTACTAGTATACTCATTTCACCGTACATCGGACACAAATTAGCCATGCATCCTGATCGGACACTTTCTGATGCAAAGTTAATCACTACCATTTTCATACAGAACCCAACTGACAGTTGTTTTTTGCGGAAATGGAAAATAAAAACTCTAAATTTACAGTCAAGATAGAAGTTATCGATATATCACGTCTAGAATCTGACTCAATTGATTTCTACAAACCAGAGTATTTTAATGCATTAGAAAAAGGCGCGAATTACCGCATTACAAGCATTTTAAAGCCTTTCTAAGGCTGAGTAAGGTATCTTGAATCTTTCCATATTTGTGCAACGATATCGTCAAATAAATTTATTTCTTAGGTTATTTCTTAGATAGAATATAAAATTATATCCATATCAAGGATTTTGAAGTATTGTGATAAAGGTGTGATATTTTTCTGTCGAAATACGGTCTGTCCGATGCATGGTAAATAATGTTCGATCCATGGTGAATTTTTTGTTTTTTAGAAAAAAATGAATTTTTGGTGACATTTTCTTAATAAAAGGCATATATGCATTGTATATGTGTTTTTAAAGAACGGCCCCGAGGAAGACTAGTGTTCACACTAATCGGGTAACCTTCTCTAGATAAAGTATTAATATTATTAGGGCTTTTCGACTTTTGTCGAAAAGACCTATTGTTTTCGTCTTTTTAGGGCTTTTCGACTTTTGTCGAAAAGACCTATTGTTTTCGTCTTTTTTATTATTATTTTATTTCTTAGCGCTTTTTTTGTCATGGATATAAAGAAAGTCTTTGAACATATGTATTTACCTTTATAACCATTAAAAAGAACTTTTAAATATCTTGTGTATGTTAGGTTTTGTACTTCCGTAAACGTCACTTCCGGTATTTATAAGTCAGAAACTAAATTTTTTTTTAAAGCCTAAGACGTTCCTTATTTTACATGCAATTTCTTTCAAAATTTAGGAATGTATTCCTCAAAGTAATATCTACAAAAAAGTCATCGTTACTGTTTTTGCACCTATCGTATATTTTTGTGTTATAAGGCTCCAAAGTTAAGAAAAGGGGGGATAGAAATGAAAAATTTTGAAAACATTGTCGGAAATTTATTTTGATGATTACATACTGTTAATCAAAGTAATTAAAGGCTATAATGTTAGTATCATGTCCATCGGAGCAGAACTTCCGGTTCTATAAGGCTTTAAAATTGTCTAAGGGAGTTTCTATAGTAAAAAAAAACTCATAAATGTTCCATTATCTCAGAAGCAGAGCAGGTGATTCTTGTAATATTTACAGGGAATAATTGATTTATTTTTGTCTTCAGGTGAAAGAGCTATGAAAACCAAATCCATAAAAATTAGGGATTTTTAGGGGTCAAATCTAAAAATAGTTTTTTCCCTGTAACTTTTTTATTTGTCAACCAATCTTCAAACTTATTTCAGTTTTGAGTTTAGCATAAAAAGTACAATTTAAAAATTATGGTCCGTGGGGTCACTTTTTAACCCCTTAAAGGACTTTTAGAGTCATGAAATTTTGTATTTTTATGTATTTTCAAAAATAACTGTGCAAGAGTTATCTCCCTATGTCAAACTGTTTGGAGTCTAATATGCTCTCTATGATTCAAGTTTGGTATGGATCTGTAGAGTACTTCCGGTTTTATAAATACCTTAAAATTGCCTATGGAGATTTCTATGTAAAATTTGAAATTATGTAATGTCCATTATTTTCAACGGGAAGCAAGCAAGTCTCATGATATTTCACATGAAAAATTTCTTTAGCATTGCCTTTTGGTGTTTAGGTCATGAAAATAAAATTTCTTAGAATAAAAGGGATTTAAGGGATCAGTACAAAAATAAGTTTTTTGTACATTACTTTTTTTTCTCGTCCATAGATCATCAAACTTATTTCGGTTTTGAGTTAAGGATAAAAAGGGCAATTTAAAAATAATGGTCCGTGGGGTCACTTTTTGATCCCTTATGGATGTTTTAGAGACCTGAAATTATGTATTTTTAAGTAATTTTAAAAATAAAGATGCAAGAGTTATCTCCCTTTTTCAACCTGTTTGGAGATTAATACGCTTTCTATGTTTCAAATTTGATATGCATATGAAGAGTACTTCCGGTTTGATGAGTCCCTTAAAATTGTCTATGGAGATTTCTATGTTAAATATGAAATCATACAATGTCCCATATATCAAAAGGGAATCAAGCAATGCACTTGATATTTAACATGAATAATGACTCCATCATTGTCTCCAGTTGGTAAGGTCATGAAAAAAAAAATCCCTTAAAGAGAAGGGACTTTAGGGGTCAATTCAGAAAACAGCCTTTTCTCCGTAACTTTTTTATTTCTTAAGCAATCTTCAAACTAATTTTGGTTTGGCATTAAGCATACAGAGTGCAGTTTAAGAAATATTGCCCGTGCGGTCATTTTTTGACCCCTTATAGGAGTTTTAGTGGATTGAAAAACAGTACATTTTCGTATGTTTTAAATATTGATGGAAGAGTTATTTCTCTTTGAGTAAACACTGGTGGACAAAAAGAATCGTTATGTTTTCAATTCAGTATTGATTTCAAAAGAACTTTTGCGATATTGTACTATTTGGGTTTTTTTTAAATGTGTAATATAAGATTCTTCTTTTTAGGGGTCGAAAAGCCCTCCATTTTTGTTGAACGACAAAAAGATCTAGTTTATTATTCTTTTTCTGAACACTTTTCTGTCACAGATTCAAGGAGATCCTTTTCAAATATACATTTTATTTTATGACCATCTTAAAGATCATGCAAAGGTCTACGGAATGTAAGGTTTTGGTTTCCTGGATACGTCACTTCCGGTTTCTAGAAAAGAAAAACAAAAATTCCTTAAAACGCCCAAATCTTTCTTATTTTAAATGCCTAAGCTCCAAAACAGAAAAATACAAGTTTTGAAGTTCAAGTTCTATTAAAAAAAATTGCATAAGCGTTTTTGACCACAGAGATTTTTCGAGATATAAGACTTCAAGCATTGCAGAAGGGGGGTGATTTTTTTCAAAAGTCACAAAAACGTTCCAAAAACTATTTTGAGCATAGAAATATGTTTGAACTAATTAGTAAAATATATTCTGTACGATTCATATCAATCAGAGGAGAACTTCCGGTTTTATGGGTCTTTGAAAATTGTCTATGGGAGTTCTATGTTAATTCGTAATCACGCATGGTACGTTTTCTCTTAAAGTAATGATACTTTTCTCGTGAAATTTTAAACTTAGAATGACCTTGATAATGTTCATACCTGAAAATACCCTGAAAATGAAAATCGGGAAAATAAGGGATTTTTAGGGGCCAACTTGAAAACAGACCTTTGCCTGTAACTTTTTTATTTCTCAATGAATTTTCAAACAGTTTTCAGATTTGACTTAAGCATAAAAAGGACATTCTAAAAAATATGGTCCGTGGGGTCACTTTTTGACTCCTTATAGGAGTTTTAGAGACCTGAAATATTGCATTTTTAAGTCTTTTGGAAAATATTTGTAAAGAGTTATCTCCCTTTGCCCACCTGTTTGGAATCTTATATGCTGTCTATGTTTTAATTTTGGTATGCATATGAAAAGTACTTCCGGTTTTATGAGTCCCTTAAAATTGCCTATGGAGATTTCTATGTTAAGTTTGATATCACGCTAAATTAATCATGGAACATTATCTCTTACAGTATTCAACATTTTCTTGTAATATTTTGTATGCAGAATTAATCTGATACTGTTCAGACTTCATCAAATTATTAAATTGATATTTTTGAAAATAGGGGATTTTTAGGGGCCAACATTGAAATCAGACCTTTGCCTGTAACTTTTTTTATTTTTCAATGAATTTTCAAATAGTTTTCAGATTTGACTTAAGCATAAGCATAAGCATAAAAAGAACAATTTGAGAATTTTGGGCCGTGGGGTCACTTTTTGACTCCTTAAAGGACTTTTAGAGACCTGAAATTTTATATTTTCAAGTATTTTCAAAAATAATTGTGCAAGAGTTATCTCCCTTTGTCAACCTGTTTGGAGTCTGATATGCTCTCTATATTTCAATTTTTGTATGCATATGAGGTGTACTTTCGGTTTTATAAGTACCTTAAAATTGCCTATGGAGATTTCTATGTTAATTTTGAAATCATGATTGTTCCATTATCTCAAAAGCTAGGCAAGCAATTCTTGTGAAATTTCATTTGAATACTGACTCTAGCATTGTCTCCAGGTTCTAAGGTCTTCAAAATAAAAATCCCTAAAATAGAAAGGATTTTAGGGGTCAGTACAGAAAACGGTTTTTTCTCTGTAACATATCTAATTCTAAACCAATCTTCAAACTAATTTGACATTACATGAGGTATAAAGAGTACAGTTTAAAAAGTATGGGCCATGGGGTCACTTTTTAAGCCCTTATTGGAGTTTTAGTGGATTGAAAAACAGTACATTTTCGAAATTGTTTAATAATCACGAAAGGGTTATGTCTCTTTGAGTACACACTGATGTTCAAAAAGAATTGTTATGTTTCCAATCAAATATTAATCTCAAAAGAACTTTTCCAATATTGTATTATAAGATTTTTTTTATTAAACAAGATGTGTTTGTGAAACACTATGCGCCCGGCGGCAACAAAGTTAAAAAAATCTATTTTTAGCATATTGATCACAGTCAAGGTCACAAGGTCATTGATCATAGTGTCATTCGAAAGAACTTAATCAGTGGAGTATGCATACTAAATATGAAGTCCCTATCTCCTATGGTTCAAAAGTTATGGCAAAAAGTGTAAAGAGCTATTTTTAGTATATAGGTCACAGTCAAGGTCACAAGATCATTGACCTTGCCTTCGTTTGAAAGGACTTTATCGGTGGAGTATGCATACCAAATATGAAATCCCTATCTCCTATGGTTCAAAAGTTATGACAAACAGTGGAAAAAGCTATTTTTAGCATATAGGTCACAGTCAAGGTCACAAGGTCATTGACCATGGTGTCATTTGAAAGAACTTAATTGGTGGAGTATGCATACCAAATATGAAGTCCCTATCTCCTATGGTTCAAAAGTTATGGCAAAAAGTGTAAAAAGCTATTTTTAGCATATAGGTCACAGTCAAGGTCACAAGATCATTGACCTTGATGTCATTTGAAAGGACTCTATTAGTGGAGTATGCATACCAAATATGAAGTCCCTATCTCCTATGGTTAAAAAGTTATGACAAACAGTGGAAAAAGCTATTTTTAGCATATAGGTCACAGTCAAGGTCACAAGGTCATTGACCTTGATGTCATTTGAAAGGACTTTATTAGTGGAGTATGCATACCAAATATGAAGTCTCTATCTTTTATTGTTCAAAAGTTATGGCCAAGGTTAAAGTTGACAACAGACAAACAGACAAACAGACAAACAGACATAAAACAGACAAACAGACAAACAGATAAACAGACAAACAGACAAACAGACAAACAGACAGGACAAAAACAATATACGCCCGGGATCTATCGATCCGGGCGCATAAAAATATTGATTTTTATTTTAAGATTCTTTATTTTAAGGGGTCGAAAAGCCCTCCATTTTTGTTGAAAGACAAAAATAAGGTCTAGTTATTATTATTATTATTATTATATTCTTGTTTTTGAACTATGCTGAAGCATTTTAATCATGAAAGAATCTGGGGGGATAAGGCGAGCTATATGCCCACACGGATTTTGTCGCTCTGTAAGCATTTCGGAAATTTCATAGTTGTACGATTTACCTAAACATTTAAACTTTGTACAGCACTGTCCAAATGACAATATTTATATGTTTACAGTATTTTTAACGTGATGATTTTCATATTGCGTGTTAATTGTTCTGTCAAAAAATTATGTCTTCAGGTTTGGGAGATGGTACGCTTTACCTTTCCTTTTAACTGTTATTGCATACAGAACAGTCATATTGCACTGGCTACCCATGATTGAATTTGTTTACATTTTAATTGTGTAATGTAGTCTTGAACTAAATGCATTTAAAATGTTATATACACATGTAGCTTGAAAACTAGTATATTAATATTGGAAAAACATTAATTGACTGTAAATAAATTCATCATCTTATCTATTCATTTTGTTTTTGTGAAAAAATATGTTTATCTAATTTTTAATCTGAACTTTAAAAAATTGTGATTTGAACACTCGCGACAAGTAACTGGATGCTTCAATTCCGCCGCTATGACTACTAACCACAAAAGTCTAATCAAATAAACAAATATTCATATAGATTATAAAGTGTTCATGTAGAAAGTGCGTTTCGAAGTTTGCTTTTAAGGATTAGCGATGCTAAACATAATATTTAGTAAAAAATAATTCCTACGTTCGGGATTTTTCTTTCGATGCCGCCATATCGAAACTCTAGTAATCCTACTATATGGCTGGGTTAGCTTAGGTAGAGTTCATAAGGTCATATGACGTATTTTGAGTAGAAACTATGGTAGTTTGATTGAAACTCAAGTAACTCGAGTATGTACTCAGGTACGAATTGAAGTCGCCCCCAGATTCTTTCGTTCAAAGGCTATTTCATGTGCGAAAACGAAAGTAGGGTTCATCTCAAAGTGAACAAGAATAAATTTCAAGATTGACTTACTTTGGTGAAGAAAACAGTGAAAGTCAAATAAAAACTTAATTTATAATCACACTTTGATTTTTATTGATAAGTTTATTACTTTAACCGACAACACAGCATACGAATAATGAGACATAAGCTATTCTGTATAAATAAGGAAAACAAAGGAAGACAACTCTTGCATTTTACATTCTGTGTCATATTTTCTTCTGTGCCTCAAAAGTGGCACGAGAATAGTATGAAATTTCAGGTAAAATTAACCACCTGGTACCTAGGTTATTTTCTAAAATTGTTTTGATATAGCATTCCTGTAGTATCTGCTTTTAATTTGCTGATGTACACTTTCCAATCATTTTCCTCGAAAAGATGGATAAAATGATTAGAAAGTGTACATCGGCTAATAAAAAGCAGATAATACAGGAATGCTAGATTTAAGAATATAACCTTGGTACCAGTTAGTTATTTTATCTGAAATATCTTAATATTCTTGTGCCACTGCTGAGACACAGAAGAAAATTTGACATGGTTTGTAAAATGCAAGAGTTGTCTTCCTTTGTTTTCCTTATTTATATAGAGTCTGTCATTATGCGTCTGTTCTGTTGTTTTTATAGTGTGAAATCTAATTATGTTATAACAATTAGCAGAGGCAGCTGAATCCCCTCAGTTAACTTTCTGAGGACCTGGCAGGTTCAGTATATACAAATATATGATTAAGCAATATATACAAATAAATGTTAGACTTCGTGTTAATTAATCAATTATGTACAGAAAAATCAAAGTGATGCTGGCTCTCAAGCAATCAGCTCTTACATGTACAGCTCGGCTCTTCTGCTTACTAGCTCTTACAACATGGCTCTTCTAGTTACTGACTCTAACAACTCAGCTCTTATGTCATCGTTTTTAACCGGCTCTTACAGCTCGGCTCTTACTGGCTCCCCCAGTAGCTTTCTTGGTATTAAATAATATCTAAAGCCAGGAAAGACTTATTCAGTCACGTCTAAAGCTTTAAATATTTTTATTCTTTTAAAAAAATATTACCTTCTTATTATCAATTGATAGCCACTTGTGTTCTCACTTCTGCTTCAACTTTGCAACTAACTTAAATCCACCGCTTCACCTGTATTTATAATCCATGTGCCAAATGACGCCACCTAGCTGAACATTACTATAAAACAAGACTTTTCCTCAATTTTTAAAGTAATAAACTTGTCATTAAAAGTCAAAGTATGATTATAAATGAAGTTTTTATCTGATTTTCAAAGAAACTATCCAAGATATTTTTTATCAAACTTCATATGCTGATAGATATTGATGAGAGCTATGCAACTGCATCAACATTTTTTGACCTTGACCTTTCCTTTGACCTTGACCTCACTTTTTAGCTCAGTTTTGAACATACCACAAGATGGTGTTATCAAACTTCACATGTTGATACATACTGATGAGAGCTATTCAACTGCATCAACATTTTTGACCTTGACCTTTCCTTTGGCCTTGACCTTACTTATCTTAAATTAGTGTTTTGCTCAGTTTTAAAGATACCATTCGAGATATTTTTATCAAACTTCAGATGCTGTTACATATTGATGAGAGCAATTCAACTTCATTAACATTTTTGACCTTGACCTTTCCTTTGACCTTTGACCTCACTTTTCCTAAATCACTGTCAAATTTCACATGTTGATACATAATGATGTTAGCAATTCAACTGCATCAGCAATTTTGACTTTGACCTTTTATTTGACCTTGACCTCACTTTTATCAAATTGTGTTTAAGTCAGTTTTAATTGAAGAGATCAATCTAGATATTTTTATTAAACTTCATATCTTGATACATATTAATGAGAGATATGCATCTGCATCAACAATTTGACCTTGATGTTTCCTTTGACCTTTGACCTCACTTTTCCTAAATCACTGTCAAACTTCATATGCTGATACATACTGATGTAAGCAATTGAACTGCATCAACAATTTTGACCTTGACCTTTTATTTGACCTTGACCTCTCTTTATCAAATTGTGTTTTTAAAAGTCAGTTTTAAAGAAACCATTTATAATATTTTTTCAACTTCATATGCTGATACTTACTGATGAGAGCTGTACAACTGAATCTACAGTTTTTAGCTCGCCTGAGCTGAAAGCTCAAGTGAGCTTTTCTGATCACCCGTTGTCCGTCGTCCGTCTGTCTGTCTGTCCGTCCGTCTGTAAACTTTTCACATTTTCAACTTCTTCTCAAGAACCACTGGACCAATTTTAACCAAACTTGGTACAAAGCATCCTTGGTTGAAGAGGAATTTAAATTGTTAAAACCAAGGCCGGAGACCCCTTTCAAGGAGAAATAATCAAGAAAATACAAAAATAGGGTGGGGTCATTAAAAAATCTTCTCCTCAAGAACCACTGGGCCAGAAAAGCTGAAACTTATATGAAGGCATCCTGGAGTAGTGTAAATTCTTAATTGTTCAAGTCATGACCCCCGGTGGTAGGGTGGGGCCACAATAGGGAATCCAAATTTTACATACAAATGTATATGGGAAAAAACTTTAAAAATCTTCTTCTCAAGAACCACTGCGCCATAAAAGCTGAAACTTATGTGGAACATCCATGGGTAGTGAAGATTCTAAATTGTTCAAATCATGACCCCCGAGGGTAGGGCGGGGTCACAATAGGGAATCCAAGTTTTACATAGAAATATATAGGGAAAAACTTTAAAAATCTTCTTCTCAAGAAGCACTGGGCCAGAAAAGCTGAAACTTTCGTGGAAGCATCCTGGGGTAGTGTAGATTATAAATTGTCCAAATCATGACCCCTTTGGGTAGGGCGGGGCCACAATATGGAATCTAAGTTTTACATAGAAATATATAGGGAAAAAACTTTTAAAATCTTCTTCTCAAGAAGCACCAGGCCAGAAAAGTTGAGACTTATGTGGAAGGATCTTGGGGTAGTGTAGATTATAAATTGTCCAAATCATGACCCCTGGTGGTAGGGTGTGGTCACATTTTGTATTACAAAGGGGGGATATCTGTTAAAGAACAGCATGGCCAAAGTTTCTCAGCTGAGCGATGTGGCCCATGGGCCTCTTGTTTAACCTTGGCATTTCCTTTGATCTTGACCTCACTTTAATGAAATTAGTGTCAAACTTCATATGCTGATACATACTAATGTAAGCACTTCAACTGCATCACTATTCAAGATATTTTGATCAAATTTCATACATTTATACAAATTTTCATGTTGCTTTACTAATATACCCTCGGCGGGGCATTCATGTCCTCTGGACATATTTCTAGTTACCTTTATAACTAATAGGTTTGTGACAATCCGAAAGTAAATTAAGAAATGTGTTACAGTTTTGAGAGTATCAGACAACTTTTATCAATGCATCATGAAACATTTCCATGAACAATCTAAATTAAACCATACTTCATGTAAAACATTAGTCTTTTAAGACATTGAAGCTATACAGAAATATTTACTCATTGTACTGAGTTTGTTTTGACAGGTCTCCCAGGATGTGCTGTTTGACTATGTAAAACTAAAGAGGCTGAAGAAATCAACGTTTTAACAGGTTTCAAAAATCTTTAAATTTTTAGCTCATCTAAGCCGAAGGCTCAAGTGAGCTTTTCTGATCACATTTTGTCCGGTGTCCATCTGTCTGTCTGTAAATTTTCACATTTTTGACTTCTTAAGAACCGCTGGGCCAATTTCAACCAAACTTGCCACAAAGCATCCTTGGGTGACGGGGATTTAAGTTTCTTCAAATGAAGGGCCATGCTCTCATTCAAGGGGAGATAATTTGGTATTAAGGAAAATTTGATGGGATGTTTTAAAAATCTTCTTCTTAAGAACCACTGTGCCAGGAAAGATGAAACTTATGGGAAAACATCCTCAGGTAGTGTATATTCAAGTTTGTTCAAATCATGACCCCCGGAGGTAGGGCGGGGCCAAAATGGCTGACCAAAGTTTTACATAGAAATATATAAGAAAATTCTTTAAAAATCTTCTTCTCAAGAATAACAAAGCCATAATTCGTCATATTCATATGGAAGCATCCTCAGGTTGTGCAAATTCAAGTTTGTTCAAATCATGACCCCCAGGGGTAGAGTTGGGCCACAATGGCCGACCAAAGTTTTACATAGAAATATATAGGAAAATTCTCATCTTCTCAAGAAAAGCCATGACTGGTCATGGGACTACTTTTGGATTTAAACTTTTCAATAATAAACCAATTTGTATTTTTTCCTAGCTATAGTGCTCAGGTGAGCGATGTAGCCCATGGGCCTGTTGTTTAATATGATGGGTTGGTATTTTAAAGACTTGACAAAATCCAGGTCTACATTTCCATTAATAATCTAAAATATATCATACAAATAACATTAGTTTTCAAGACATTGAAGCTATACAGAAATATTTACTAATTGTACTGTGTTGATTTTGACAGGTCTCCCAGGATGTGCTGTTGAAGTATGTAAAGCTAAAGAAGAGGAACAAATTACCATTTTGACAGGTTTAACTAATGCCTAAATTTAGTTTTTTAGCTCACCTGAACCGAAGGCTCAAGTGAGCTTTTCTGATCACATTTTGTCCGGCGTTGGTCTGTCTGTTAACTTTTCACATTTTTGACTTCTTCTGAAGAACCACTGGGCTAATTTCAACCAAACTTGGCACACAGTATCCTTGGATGAAGGGAATTCAAATTTGTTCAAATGAAAGGCCAAGCCCTCTTCCAAGGGGAGATAATTATGAATAAGCGAAAAATTAATTGCATCTTTTAAAAATCTTCTTCGCCAAAACCCTTGGGCTAGGAAAGATGAAACTCATGTTGAAGCATTCTCATGTAGAGTAGATTCAAGTTTGTTCAAATCATGATCCCCAGGGGTAGGGCGAGGCCACAATTGACGATTAAAGGTTTATATAGGAATAAATACATTGGAAAATCAAATTTTTTAAAACTCTCCTTTTTTAGAACAATAAAGCCATGATTGGTCATATCTTTATGTAAGCATCCTTACGTAGTGTTGATTCAAGTTTGTTCAAGTCATGAATGTGAAGTAGGGGGTGGGTAGGGTGGGCCACAATTGGAAATTAATAAGTATCAAGGAATTTTTTTCCCAAGAACAGAAATGCAATGTTTAATCATATAGATATGGAGGCATCCTCAGATAGTAGAAAGTCATACTGGTTCAAATGAGGGCTACCACGGTTAGGGCTGGGTCACAATGGGAGGGGGGATTCAAATGAATAAATAGGGAAAAATCATCTGCTCAAAAACAGTTAGGCATTTGTTGTATGGAAGCATCATTGGGTATTTGGTAGTTTAAAATTTCCGATCCCCCCGTCTCAACTACTCAATACTGAAGTGATTTCTTCTTTTATTTCCTAGCCATAGGTCTCAGGTGAGCGATGTGGCCCATGGGTCTTTTGTTTAATATTAGGGGTTGGTATTTTAAAGACTTGACAAAATTCAGGTCTACATTTCCATGAATAATCTAAAATATATCATACAATAACATTAGTCTTGTAAGACATTGAAGCTATACAGAAATATTTACTCATTGTACTGTGTTGATTTTGACAGGTCTCCCAGGATGTGCTGTTTTACTATGTAAAGCTAAAGAAGAGGAAGAAATCACCATTTTGACAGGTTTAACTAATGCCTAAATTTAGTTTTTTAGCTCACCTGAGCGGAAGGCTCAAGTGAGCTTTTCTGATCACATTTGTCCGGTGTCGGTCTGTCTGTAAACTTTTCACATTTTCGTTCTCATTGACAAGAACAACTGGGCGAATTTCAACCAAACTTGCTACAAAGCATCCTTGGGTAAAGGGAATTTGAGTTTCTTCAAATGAAGGGCTATGCCCTCATTCAAGGGACATAATTGGGAATTAAGGAAAATTTGGTGGGATATGTTTTAAAAATCTTCTTCTTAAGAACCACTGTGCCAGGAAAGATGAAACTTATGGGGAAACATCCTTAGGTAGTGTAGATTCAAATTTGTTCAAATCATGACCCCCGGAGGTAGGGCGGGGCCAAAATGGCCGACCAAAGTTTTACATAGAAATATATAAGAAAATTCTTTAAAAATCTCCTTCCCAAGAATGACAAAGCCATAATTCATCATATTTATATGGAAGCATCCTCAGGTAGTGTAGATTCAAAATTCTTCAAATCATGACCCCCGGGGGTAGGGAAGGGTCACAATGGTCGACCAAAGTTTTACATAGAAATATATAGGAAAATTCTCATCTTCTCAAGAATAGCAAAGCCATGACTGGTCATGGGACTACTTTAGGATTTAAACTTTTCAATAATAAACCAATTTGTATTTTTTTCCTAGCCATAGTGCTCAGATGAGTGATGTGGCCCATGGGCCTCTTGTTTAATATTACTGGTTGGTATTTTAAAGACTTGACAAAATTCAGGTCTACATTTCCATGAATAATCTAAAATATATCATACAACTAGAGCCGAGCTCGTTGCAAAGCAACGAATAGGTCTTCCGTTGGAGCTACGGAATGGAAGACGTAACCTTGAGTCTAGGTCAAACAATTCTAAAGTCATAAATAAATAAGCAACCTAGAGGCTTGTTAAGGAGTTTATACAGGAAAAAGACTGTAAAGGAATGTTATGTGCAAGACCTTGAACTTTCTAAATGACCTTGCGACAAGCAATGACAAACTCTGTTATAAAAATACATAATCTGTGTATTACCGACTGGAAAAGTTCCCGTATGTTTTTTTTAGATATTCCTTTAGTCCACAGATCTACCCAAAACATCTTATCTTAAGTGACCTTGAACTTGAGTCAAGGTCATGCCCCACCCTGCATTATATGAGCAATGTTTCACTGGTACAAATACGATTGAGAATTTAAAGTTTCTCTGTCAGTAACAGTGACTCGTCCAAAAGACTGGATATGTTCAGTCAAATTTTTTTCTGAACATATATCGAATCCAAAGAATTTATTAGGTTCAAAACTATGATTTACATAATGATTTTACTAGAAATATATCTATAGGACATAAATGCCCCGCCCAGTGTATATTAGCAAATAATGCAACATTAAATCTGTATAAGTGTATGACGTTTGTTGAGAATATCTTAAATAGTTTCTTAAAAATTGAAATCTTAAAAATCGATATAGATTATAAAAATCCGTTCAGATAATGCATATAGGCATAAACTTACATAAAAATATCTCAAATGGTTTCTTAAATACTAAGCAAATTGCAAATTAAAGACAGGTGGTGTCGAGGTCACAGGAAAGTGAAGATCAAAATCATCTGAAAATGTATCAGGATGCTAAAGTTTGATAAAAATGTCTTGAATGGATTCTTCAAAACCGAAGGTCGCCCGTGAGGCACAGTGGTTAGAGCATCTAATCTACACTAAGGTTTGGATAGCTCTCATAAGTGTGTATCAGTATATGAAGTTGAGTAAAAATATATATTTTTCTTCAAAACTGTCTGAGCTAAATACTAACTGAATTACAGGGACGTAGCATCCGGGGGGGGGGGGGGGGGGGGGGGCTGCCCCCCCCCACTTTTTTCATCAACATTACCTTTAGTATACGAAATGTTAATTGAAATGATGGTTGGCCTTCCCACTTTTTACCATAGTATAGTGATATGAAGGAATTGTTTGAAAATGTAGTAAAAGTAGTAAAAAAAATTTTGGAAGTGAAGGTAACTTGCCTTTGAAAAAGTTGGCCACTACCTCCCCCCCCCCCCCTCCCCCCCCCCCCCCCCCCCCCCCCCCCCCCCTAAATAGGATTTTCGAGTTTGGGAAACTTTTTAACTTTTTTTTT
>NW_026919133.1:0-15326 GCF_032062105.1 Saccostrea cuccullata | reverse complement strand
ATTTGAAATGAATTAAAAAACAATAAGAGAAAACCCAATAAAATACGGACACGAGGATTAATATCCAATAAGATTTGAACAGTAACTACCCAAATAATGCTCTCTCGTGTGTACACTTTTTTTGTATCCAATAAGCAGTATCCAATAGGACTTGGACTTGATGTACCCAATATATAACCAAATGTGTGTCCGTCCGTCTGTCCGTCTGTCTGTCTGTCCCCGTCAATCTGTCCCACTTGGTTTTCCGCACTTTTTTTCTAAACGCTTGCAGATATTGAGCTGAATTTTGGTACGTGAGTATATCTTAATGAGTTACAGATCAAGTTTAATTTGGTTTCGCTTCATTGATTTTTGACAGAATAATGGCATTTTGAATATTTTTTATTCCCACTTGGTTTTCCGCACTTTTTTGTTAAACGCTTGCAGATATTGAGCTGAATTTTGGTAAGTGAGTGTATCTTAATAATTCCAGATCAGGTCTAATTTCGTTTCGCTTCATTGATTTCTGACAGAATTATGGCATTTTGAATATTTTTCATAATCGCTTAATTAAGATCGGGTTTGAACTGCGCTAACTTCCGATTGTCGACAAAAGTATGAAGCGAGGAAAAGACGATGGATAAATGAGTTGAATTGTCGTTTTAATGTTTATTATTTTATTAGATTTAAGGCATTTACAACTTAAACATCTTTCAGTTGAACCTTGGACATGACTTTTGCACATTAAAAAATAACAACCTGAAGAAAAAGGGGAACCCGGTAGGGGACATGTATTGCTTATGCAATACTCTCAGAATGCTTGTTATCATTTTTATTTTTACAAACTTTCATGTACAGGTGTGCTAAAAACGGACCTAAAAATTTCACGTTACCATTATATAAAAAATAAAAGAATAGTGTATTAAAAGCAATAGTTCTCTTTACAGCTTAATTAAAGAAATAGAAACATTTTCATTATTCATACATGCAGCTATTAACATAAATAACTATTCATCTGTGCTATTTAAAAACCAGTGAGGCTAGAAGTATCATTTTCCATCGTACAATTTTCGGCTTGGTTCTATTTTCATTTTTTTTGTTATCAGATTAGGCAATCTTAAATTTAACCTGGCATAAACTTCTTTGACTTCAAACCATACCGGATTTTAAAGTAGGTAGTGTACATTCATTATACCTTGATTGAAATAAGATAGATTATTATCCTTCAGAATTATACAGTCATTCTGATTGGTTTAGAGCAGGTCACGTGCAGGGAGACAACTCGTGATGTCTCCCTCACGCGCAGGGTGACAACTGTTATCTCCCTTCAGATGACAATGAGATAGCGTAAGCCAGTATGCAGGGTTACAACTGTGTAGTCGCCCTTTGAATAAAACTACAGTGGTTTAAGCGAGATAACTCCTGTTTATAAGTACAATGGCTAAATATGCGGGATCGGTAAACAATAAATTCTAACGATGACGTCAGAGTCGTCTGTTGACATATTTTGAAAGTATGGAATCGGGAGCAGAGTAGAAGAAACAAGAGGTTTGATTATATTTTCAAATCTATCTTATTGATAATTGTATATTCTTCAGGATTATATAACTATTATGGACTGTTAAGGAGACATCACCAATTATCAAGTCTGAGTAGGGGGCAAGTGCCCTGCGGTGACAACCCTATTCAGACCTTATAACTGGTGATGTCTCCCTTCTAAAATAAACCCATAATTGTATATTATATCATTTACATATAACTTATACAATACAGGTATTAGAGTAAAGAAAATAAAATTACAAGAACCATTTAAATCTAATAAAGACTGAGTGTAATTAAAACTTATTGGTTCCAATTAAAAAGACAACCTATAGTATAGAATGTCATATTATAAAATCAACACATGGAATTACATCTGATTTTTTTTACTATTTTATCACGAAAGCTAGTAAAAGTGTATGCCAACATGTTCAGAGCCTCCCCAGATGATATCATCTTTAATCTGCCCTGTATCATGACTCGGTTTTCAGAGGAATATCTGCAAGCTGTTTTAAATGTTGGGAACCAATTATCAAAAGTGATCAAAAATATGTCCTTAATTAATTTAATTTAACGCCTCTGTCAATTGTGTCATTGCTCTAACCAATGAGCTACAGAGATACGATATACTGATCTCCCCAATACTGTAAATCTGGTGATGTCAACAATGTTCCCTGCAGTTCTTGTTGTCAATATACATGTACATTATAAATGTATCGATCAATATTTGAACAAAACAGGAATATGATATCGCTGACCTGACTAGAGCGATAACGTTTTTTATCAATTGAAAAAATGACAAAGTCATTTACACCATATATGCACAGTTTTAAGCATTGATAAAACCAATTGAACCTTTCTATATTCTAGTAGCGTGGACAAAAGATAAAGCATTATCATTTGATTGTTTGAGCTTTTAGAAAGATGGAGTTTAAAACTTTGAGAAAAATTGCAAAATATTCATCTTATACAACTTTCTCGATTGGTGCCTCTTGTTTCATGACCATGTAAACAGCACACCAGTTGATCATAATTCCGTTTCCAAAGATGCAGCGGCTATTCACCAACTTTTTATCAAACAAATGTCACATTTAGAAAACAGCGTACAACTCCTTACAAATGAAGTCTCAAGTTCTAAAAGGAATCGGTCAGAAGCTGAGACAGAAATTTCTAAATTTCTAACTTTAAGTTCAGAATTGAATCCACTGAACAATATTATCAAGAATTAAATCACAAACTTTAAACTACTGACCAATAAATTACAGAAATATCACAGAAATTTATTGCACTAAAAGACGTGTGTCATCGGACAGATAACTGGGATCTTCAGAGAGAGAGAGAGAACCTAAAAAAGCTCGAAAGTGGTTTCATACCAATTGTTAGTCCATTATTTATACACTGAATTGACCACGGATTTTTTCTGTTGTTTCCTGATTATGACAACGAGCACAAGGCGGATGTGACTGGTCGGCAGGGGATGCTCACTACTCCATGGCACCTGATCCCACCTGTGATGTTTCGGAGGTCCGTGTTTGCTCTGCTCTTATTTTGTATATTTGTTTAATGGACGTTGAGATTGAATGCTGTTCGTTATCTCCATATCCTTCTTAAGCAACATGGCCTCATTGACACACACTTTAGCTTGATTTGATTTGAACATATTTTATTATGTAAATGCATAAATGGATTGGGCAGCAGGCATAGCCTATATAAGCTTTCTCTACGAACTTTAGCTGTCAGTGGTAAAAAGGATAGAAACAGAACATTGATAATGGAAAACAGTATGAAGGTTTTAAAAAATGAAGTTCGAAATGTTCATTTATACCTAGTACAAGCAAACTGCAAATCAGAAAGAAATTAATTCAAGTTTAGAATGACATATAAAGGATAGCATTATAAAAATGAAAGAGATTTTAGGTCTGATCTTTGACCTTTTTGAATCTCAAACATCTTTCAATTTTTCCTTTAAATATGATGAGAAATGCAAGAGTCATGATTAATTTTTTCCGTCTCAGATGAAAACAAAGACATTAATAGCATTAAAAAGTATGATTTCAGACATTTGCCAGTTTGTAAAAGATTCCATTTAAGCAGATCGTAAAACATTTACGCTGTTAGCTTTTTAAAAATTATTTTTGCTCGAAATAAAATCTTGTGTTTTTTATGCATTCAGGTGCAAAACCGTGGACAGTATAAATATTGCTGCATGCACATTTTTTTTTACTTTTTACTGTTTGATTTGATGAATTCTCTCTTTTATTAAGTCATTTCCATTTTATCTGGTATTTATTAATTCAGATTTAGTATCTGTTTTCTACTATTTTGCAGACTTACATCTTATTGTTCCTTGAATATTTATCAGAATAAGATGGAGTTTTCGTTTAAAAACACAAACTGAAACTTGACAAATCAGTAGGTTTTTAAACATAAGGACAAAATATACACTGATAAAGAATTTTGGACTATGAACATATAACACAGGTTTATGCTAGATAATCAATAAACATCACCTGACTGTTTCAAAAATCTGCATATCAGTCCAGAAGATTTAACATCAATTAAATTGCACCTTATGTAGAAATATACACTGATAAAGAATTCTGGACTATGGACATATAACAGGGTTATACATGTATGCTAGGTAAACAGTATACATCACCTTACTGTTTCTAAAATCTGCATACCAGTCAAGAAGATTTAACATCAATAAAATTGTACCTTATATTATGTAGACATGGACACTGATAAAGAATTCTGGACTATGAATAGACAACACAGTTAAATGCTAGATAAACAATATACATCACCTGACTGTTTCAAACATCTGCATACCAGTCCAGAAGATTTAACATCAATAAAATTGTACTTTATGTAGACTTTGTGAAGTACAGAGAAAAAATAAGTGAGTATTTTTTTACACTCTACTATTTTCAAATGACAATATTTAAAAATGTTTATTTATCTATGTTAATCCTGCTTACATGTAGTTCCGTCAGCATGGGTAAAACTTGATAAATGTTTTAGTAAATACATGGATATCCTATTTAATATTCAATTCAATAAGCAAACATATTAAAAAAAAACAGCCAGTAAATATATGTATTTACAGAAAGTTTTAGGAAATACATGATAATCCTGATTTCAAAATGTTACTAAAACAGAGAAATAAATACTCAACACATAACCTTAGTGTACTGCTTGTAAATACTTTAGCTCTTTTAAGGCTGTTTCGAGCTCAAGCTTCTCTTTTTAAACACAACAAAAGTCCGAAGGTTATTTCAAATCTTTTTCTTTCTTTGAGTAAAAGTATGAGATGTGCTTACTAAAAAAAAATATAAGGCGCTTCTCAAAGGGTACAAATAGGACACACATTTTGAATTTATTACCATTCTTGAAAATAGTAATAATGAAAAATAGAATATTGCAAAGTTTGCACTCAACGTTGGATAATTCTACAGCGCGAGGTTTTCGCTTCATCTTTTTTTATTTAGAAAAAATATATATTAATTACAGTTTGTTATGAAAAGCAGATATATTGGAATGTATACCTGGAATTAAATCTGGATTTATTTCACATAAATGAATAAACATTTTACCAACTAACCATTAATCCCTGAAGATTTGATCTTTACACTTTAAATTTTTCACTAGCAAAGCACAACCAATTGGCAGTTCCGAATTTGCAAATTAGATCTGAAAGATAAGTAGATGCTGATTCATGAAGTTTAAGTATGGGCTGAATATGTTCACGCTTGTCTGTCGAGTAATGAGTCTAGCAGATGTGTTCTGAACCCTCTTCAATTTACTGAGATATGCGTTGTCGATCTTGAATAAGAGTGTGTACTCCAATTGTGATGTCCCCAGAGAGTGGACAAGTGCACTTCCAGCCCTATTCGTAAGGACATATCAAATGCGTCCTATTTTGAGAATTTGCGAGTAGCATGTCCTTGTTACAGCATTTCATTGCTTTTCACAACATATGATTCGATGGGAAAATGCTCCAAGATTTCTGATATTCAAAACACTCTGAATGTTTTCTTCAAAGGATAAGCCGAATTTGGTCATCATTTTGATACGACTGTTTAAGTGAAATACAAAAGGCTATTTTTTTCCTCGTTTAATTTCAGCATGTTACTAGACATCAATGGACTGAATTCATTTAAACAGCATTCGTAGCCCTTCTGTTAAACATGAATACCTCACTTGATCTCTGACCAACGAGCTATAAATTTGGACTTACCTTAAGGTTATAAAAGATGAGCTGGGGCAAGCAAAACAAGTCTGCGAACTAACTGAACAACTTCCAAAAAAGAAACAACACTATTTGTTTTCAGTATTGATTATATTTTAAATCCTTTCTTATTTTAATTCATATATTCGCTGTTCTGCTCTTGCTCGAATCACGTGATATAGACGTTCAAGTGACCTGCACCTGAGCGTTCTGTCACAAAAGCACTACGATTTTTCTAAGTTTAATATGACTTTTCAGGCAAACTGATTTTTATAGAAGTTTTTTTTAAGAACGGTTCTTTTGTCAAAAATGGTCAAATTTCGTCAACAGAATAGGTTAGAAAAAAATTCCTTTTCAAACTTACTTTCACTGGGCAACGGAACAGTCATTCTGTTCAATGAACAATCATGTTTTACCATCTCCTTTCCTTACTAAAACGATCAACCCAATCACCAATTGAATTTTTAGGAAGTCTTTTGTCTAAAGTAAATTTGTTCAAATTACCATATGCTGCAGCAAAGGAATTTCGGAGATAATGATAAAAAGCAAGATCAACTGTTGGCCATAATGATTTCTGGAAAAAAATATAAAACTGCTCAGTTTAAGTGGCAAATGAAGTATTTATCACCTGGAGTTTTGTTTACCACGTATCAATTTATCATGACGTTAATTTTCATCTAATCAATGTATTATGAAGTCATAGAATGCGTCATTTTCCCCATATCCTTTAAGTTTTTTTTTCAATATCTCTTATAGAGCACAACCTCTGATCGAGAATATACAAATATATTATGAAAGATCTGATTCTGAAGATTTGAATCATCTTTTTTGGATCGTTATCTTAATTCTTGTGAAGGTACACATAGTCAAATACACACATTTTCTGCAAATTTTTATATCATTACAATTTCTAAAAGCCTTTTTTCTTTTACAATATCTGGATTCTCAAAAAAAAAAAAGTTTGTCGTAGGAGATTAAAGCACAAAGTATCTAATTTATTATGATATATATGAAATGGGAACAAGGGTGGTAGTGAATTAATTGATATAAACACAGGGTCGTTTTATGCATAAATATGATAAATTGAACCTAGTTATTTTACACTCTTTCGTTGAACGAATAAGACTACATGTAAGACAACCATATCTTGTCACAAGTGATCTACATAATAAAGTCAATTTCATATTATGACATAAAATCAAGGAGCAATACTTCATACAGCATATTATGCTATATGGCGATTTGAGTACCAAATTTTATTCTAATCTGAATTATGTTTTATAGAGATAGTTCGCCAACTTTTTGATTACCCTCAAAGTCAGATAAACACTTTATAAACATTTTTTTTACAAGTATTTGTTCGACATTCAGCACTTTTTGTGAATGTCAGCATTTAAAACAAATGTTTTCTGAAAAAAAAGTGCAATTTCAACAAATTTAAACGCAACTGGACAATTAACAGGTGCTGACAGACAAGCAGCTTGTTCTCGTTCTTTTGGCTGAGTTTCGTGCATCACTTTAAATGTAAATGTGTTCAATTGATAAAAGAAATACATGTAATTGAAATCTTATTCCTCTTTAGATATGGCTACTGTTCAAGGACAAGATATCATTCGTTGTCAATTATGCCCAGACCCTGTGGAACACCACTGCAACCTTTGTCGAATAGACCTCTGCCTCTCGTGTGTACCAAAGCACATGATGGACAAATCTAAAAAAACATGAAATTGTCGAGTACACATCTAGGAAAAAAGAAACTGTCGTTCTTCCAACATGTCTAACACACAAGAAAAACCGATGTGAAACTTACTGCAAAGACTGTCAACTGCCAATATGCATACAGTGTCTGATTGGTTCACATAAAAAGCATGAATTTACTGATATACTTGATACTCTTCAAAAGATGAGAAAGCAAATTATATCTGACACTAATGAACTACAAAATACCATTATTCCGAAATATCGAAATATAAAACCGCCTTCAGACTTTGATAAAGTTCTGTCTGCCATAGAAGAACAAGAAGAAAAAATTTGCAAAGCTGTACATGACGCTAGCATGAAATTAAGAGAAAAAATTTCCGAAGAGAAAAATGAAGCTGAAAAAATGAGCAGAGGAAGTCTTTCTTTAGCAGATAGAGATAAAAAGGAAATAATGCAAATCATTAAAAATAACAAAGATATTATTAGTGGTAATGACCCAACGGCGATAATAAATTATCAATCAAAAAATGAGAAGTTTCAACAAGGCCCAAAATTACCTAGAGTTTCTTGCCCACAATTACTCCCTGGTACGCTTAAACAAGACCAAATTGATCAGATGATGGGTTTTCTGAAAGAGGATATCTGGAAACATATTCCTACAGCTCCTGCTTACAAGTTTTTCACTGCAAACCGGCGTGGTTTAGTAAATGATCTTTAGGATGTCGACCTAATAACAGTTCATAATGTGTGTAAAACATTTTTTTCGGTACCTGTAAATGCAATACGAAAAGGAAACGAGTAAAAACAAAACGAAATGAAACGAACTCTACCTAAAAGAAACGAAGCAAACTGAATCGAAACGAAATCAATTCATAAATGTAAACTTTTTTAAAATTCTTTCCAGTACTCTGGTGCAATTTTATGGAATACTTTACCGGTGCACATAGAAATGTCACCAACACTTAATGCTTTCAAGAGACAAGTAAAACTTTATGTAAAACAACGCCAGAATAATTTGTGATTCATGTTTATTTGTATTTGTATATTTATGTATATATTTATAAAATGTCTGTATATGTATAACCATGTATCTTTATATTGTTGATTGTCAGAAGGCCCTGGGGAAGAATAGTGCTTGGACTAATCAGGTTACCTTCTTTAAATGAAGTATTATTATAATCATTATTATTATTTCTGCTATTATTAAGGTCTTCCGTCTCCAACGGAAGACCTTATTGTTTTCGTTCGGTTTCTTTTTCCCTATTATTATTTTTTTCTTACTGATTTTGTGCACGCGATTTCTCGGAAACGGCTCGCTCGATTTTCACCAAACTTTCAGATCAAATAGATATTTATGTGAACCTTGTCGGAAATTTTCGTCGTCGATGACGTCACTTCCGGTCGTGAGATATGGAGGATTTTCTGATTTTTAGAGGTTCGGGTTGTCCTGAGATCTCCTAAACGACTTAAGATATTGAGTTGAGATTTTCAGTGAAGGTAGAGATAGGATAGTAGATGTGACATTTTGCATATAGACCTTTCCAGGGGAAAAGGCATCGACGCTCGCCTGGGCTCAAAAAATAGGCTAACAAGCATCTCGCAAAATTTGACACGCTTTCTTTTATATCTTTTTACTTGTAAATAATTTGTCATAACATATATAACAAAAGATGTGCAATATAGTGAGACCTTTCAATTGATATCAAGAAAATGGGGTTAGCCCTTCAATTTAGGGGCTAAGAGGGGCCAAAAGTCTCTCATCTTTAACTCTTTAATCTTAAAGATTTGCAACAATACATAATAAAATTTTGATCATATGTTACGTAATAAGGGGTCAAACGGGGTCAGAATGCTAAATCTTTGACACTTTATATCTCAGAAAGCGTGAATATTTTGATAAGCAATATTAAATAAAAGATGGTCAAAATAATGTTCTCAACAATATGCATACTTTAATTTTTTTTCATTTTTTCATTTTTTCCGTCGACACTACCGTTGTAAACCAGAAGTACTTTGAATATAGTCGATTTTTAAAATTTCTTTGTCTTTCTTTCTTTCTTTTTCTGTGATATTCATGGCAAAAGTAAAGGCCCCTATTTGCTGATTTTACGTATAACCAGTTTCTTGATTTGATTAAGAACGATTTAAATATCTTAAAATTTTCGCAAACGTAGGTTCAACGTTTCCTTAAACACTAAAAAATATTCATTTCATTTTCTCATAAATAGACATTCAAGAGAGCCCCCCCCCCCGGAAGCGCGCAGACAAGTAGCCTTCGCATATATAACATTTACAACTTACAAGTAACGTTTTAAAAGTTTCATTCATAAAAAATCAGTTCCCCTAATATCATCTGTTAATTTGCTATCATTCATTCTTCCTATGTTTTGTCTATAGAATTTATAATTAATTCATTAAAAAAAACATATCTTGAGAAAATAAAGATTGTCATCTGCATTTATTAGCATTTCGCGTTTTCCTGTATATCTATTACTTGCATATGCATAATGCCATTAAATAATGTAGAAGAAATCGAACTTCATTTCCATCTTTTTTATTTCATTCATAAATCCTTGGATCCGCTCCAGCAGCTGTGCATGGCCTCATCGTTACCATAAGCAAAACAGTCATCACGCCGAAAAATGTTCAATTGTTCCGCCAAACTAAGAACGTTTACACATGGTTAATCATCTCATAACAAATATCAGACCTGTCCAATGCAGAAATGCTCAAATTGAAGGGGAAATTTCAGGAATTATTTTGAAGTAGCCATATTTTGCCGTGAACCCTTGTAATCAATTAAGGTCTTCTGTCTCCAACGGAAGACCTTATCGTTTTCGTTCGGTTTCTTTTTCCCTATTATTATTATTTTGTGATACATTACTAAAGCAAAGATATTCAACTTAACGATTTGAAACAATATATACTAAAACTTTGATCATATGTTTCGTAATAAAGGGACACAGGGGACTAGAATACTAAATCTTTGACGCTTTATATCTCGAAAAGCGTGAATTTTTTGATAAGCAATATTGAACAAAAGATGGTCAACATAATGTTCCCAACAATATGCATACTTTTAATTTCATTTTTTCGTCGACACTTCCGTTGTAAACCGGAAGTACATGTAATTTAAATACATGTACATTTGTAGCGATTTTTTTTTCATTTTCTAATGAATGTAATTGGTCATTATAGAAATTTAAAGAATGCGTAGCATCTTAATATTTCCACCGGAAGAACGGTTCGTTCAAACCGGAAGTTGTCTAAAAATGAATATTTCCATCGAAACTTTCAGGGATGATTACTGCATGCTTGATGTAGAGTTGAAAGTAGTTTTGAGCACATACGATCGCACCGGAAGTGAAGAAGTAGAACCGGAAGTTGATTGGAATTGAAAGATCCTACATTTTTTTGTATTTCTAAACATATTTTGAAGAATTCTTGTGCCTTTTTGACATTTTTTATTCTATCAGTGGAATTATCCCAACACAGGTCTTATTCCATCAGATATCGGACGGAAGACCTTCTCGTTGCTTGCAACGAGATGCATCTAGTTATTACTGTTATTATTATTAAGACGAAATGAAACTAACCAAAACGTTCGCTTTGAGATATTTTTTTGTGTAAATTAAATCGTTTTAGATGTCTTTGGTCGGGCCTCTTTATAGTAAAGCACTTATTTATTCCTCTAAAGTTACCTCAATGCAAAATAACACTGTATGTGTACATGTAGACGGGATACACAGGCCTCCGGTTTGGGTTTTAAGTGAACGATAAAACTAGGAATTACGGTTTGAATTACTCAAAAATTTCTGGTTTTAAGACATTCGCAATACAACAATACAGTACCTTTACATGTCACACAATGTCATCATTTTTTATAGAAATGTTGTATCTAGATGAATAAGGGCTGAAATTAAGAGCTATCAAGGCATAAAAATTAGAATACATGTACACATACCAAAATTTTGCATGCATAGTATGCTCGTGCATGTTTTCGGTTGACAGCAGTTCATACTATTAGTTACACAGTCAGTTAGTGACCTAATAAGGATTCATACAGGGTCTGAAATGGAAATCCGTATTGGGCGAGGCGAAGTCGAGTCCCAATACGGATTTCCATTTCACACCCTGTATGAATCCGTATTAGGTCACTAACTGACTGTGTAACGAATTTTTCCCGCTGAAGACCTTTTTCAATATAAAAAAAAATATTTGTACATATTATGAAAATATTAGTTTTAATCCAATAACAATCAACATAAAATATCGTTACGGTAACAAGAAATTTAACTAAACTACCTACGTAAACCATTTCTTAACCGCCATTTTTATTTACAATAACCATGCTTCGAACGGAATCGCGTGCCCGATTTTCATATTACACCTCGACGGAAACGTAATACGGAAACGGAAACCTAATATGGAACATTTCAGGGCGTCACGTGATTAGTTTTTATCTAATCAGTAATCTACAAATTTGTCTGAAGCGGGATAAAAGTAAATACATCACAAGAAAACTGAGTATAATTTATCGGTTTTAATTTCATATAAACAAGTGCTTGAACTATATAGATTTTATATGAAATAGAAAAACTCAACATGCAGTTACACATATGTAATTAAATGTACCTTGATTTGAAAAAAAAATGATATTTTTTTTTACTTCTTTTCGGTAGGTTTTGTTTAGATTTCGTTTTGTTTCAGTAAGTTTCGTTTCGGTAAATTCCGTTTCGTTTCAGTTCGTTTTGTTTCGCTTTTATTTCGTTTCGCTATTTACAGTTTTCCAATTTCTCAGATGTAAATAGTTAAAGAATTCATTTTTTATTACGATAAATGAAATAACATGTTAATAAATGATTAAACAGACTTTATATATTCATGATTGACTAACTACCAATAACTTTTCTGATTGAAATAATTGTGCATCTAAAAGTGAACCATGCAATTTCAAGTAAGAAAGAATAAGAAGTTCAAGTAATATACTCAAGTAAGATATGTTGCATAAAATATGCATTTAGTGCTCTTTTCAGAGAACATTTCATTTTTTGTATCGATCCACTGTGTTGAAAATTTGATGTCTGGTATTGACTTTTTTAATCAAATGCATTACAATTAGCCACTGAGATTTTTCCATATATAATAAAAGTATCGGGTTTAACAAAAAGCTAGGTGTTTTGCATAGTCTTAGTTTATGGTAAATCTTTTTCAGTGTATGATAAATTCTATTTCGGAGATCTTTAAAATTAAATTTTTTATTTTGAAGACCATGATAAAATAAAAGTGTTAGGTTGATGTTTTGCAATACAAATTATTGTTTTTTGTTATATAGATATACAGTACTTCTTTCTCCCAAAAATACTACAGGTCCATAGAGAAAAAAAAAAAAATAGTGAGACAAAATTTTAAACGTCGCGTGTGAAGAAATTTATTATGAAAATACAACCAAACATTCCAAGAAGGAGAAAAATACAGCTAGAAACCTAATAAGGTCTCTTTTTAAACAAAAAAGGTACCTTACAAATGTGTCAATACTTCCAAGGGGCTGTTTGAGACTTGTGGTTGTCTCCATGTTTTTATCAAAGACAATCAATTATATGTTGACAAAATGATTACTGAATAACTATACTTTCACATATATTCATAGGGATTGGCTAAGCATATGGTTTGATCAATACAAGTGTGCTTTTATATAATGATTTAAATAATGATACAAGATGATGTTTTTTAATAATGACGCGCATTTAAGCACAGTTAAAAAATATACGCAATTATATTTGTGAACATTTGTGCTTTTAATTACGGCTGTATTTTCTTTATTTATGTATTTATGTATTTCTGTATTTATAATCCAAGTTACACATACGTTTTTTTTAATTTCTTTCTGAAGGAATGCAACTGGGTATATAATAGCTGATGTAATGTCATATCTCTCTATATAATTAAGCAGCCGAAGGAATCGGTAGGTTCAAATGTAGAAAAAAATCGAAGTATTTGGCCTAAAACCAAAATCAAAAAAATATATATATATATTTTTGATATTCATGGAGCATTTTCGTATCAATAATGATAACTCATTAATAGTTGAATATTTCAGGCGATCTTTCATATTTAATATAAATTAGGCTATTTTATTCGGATTTAAAGTAGACAATCATTGTAAACTCGCACGGTCTATGGCCATTTTGGTACGCAGACTGGAAGCTTACAAAAGCTAACATGATTTTAGTTCATTCGAAAATCAGATTCATTTGATATATTCAAAACTTTAGTCTCTTTACAACAAATAAACTGGAAAGGACAAGAATGGGTAAGACAATTATTTGGCCACGATTCGGGGTGTCTTTCAGAATGATCCAACACTTTATGCATAAAAACCTGTTGTCACCCCTGCCACAAAATCAGTACTGTAAACCAACTTTTATTCGCGACGACTTTATTTCGCGATTTGCCGGGATAAAACTAGTTCGCGTCGATTAATTTTCGCGATCAAGCCTTTTTTGATCTGTTCATATAGACATTATGGACTGGTTCACGGCGAGAAATATTCGCGATAACAATGCCCCCGCGAACTTCGCGAAAATTTCTCGCACGCGAATAAAAGTTGGTTTACAGTATTGGTTTTAAGATTTAGAGTATATATTTAGAAAATATACAGTGGTGAAAGTGAGGTAATAAAATAGGTCAATTTTCGAAATTTCTCATTTTTATGCAAATTTTCAATAAATTTACAGAACATTTTCTCTCGGAAAACAGAGCACTCGCTTGCCTATTATCCAAATTTATGTAATTTAAACACTTATATCAGATACAGTTTATATGTAAAAAGGCAAGCATAGGCAAGCTTTTGTTCTATGTTTTCCGAAGAGAAATGTATTATTTTAACTTCTTAACTACAAACTATCACAATTTTACCAGTGTTCTGATTTTTCCATCAAAAAAGGGGCCAGATTCGTCTGTTACCCTATCTTGTCCTTTGTTAAAGTAAAATCATAACAAAAATAATTTTTATATAATAATTTTAAGGGTCAGAAAAGATGTCTTCGTACCCCACCAAAAATATTTCCTGCTAGTTTTCAAAGTTGGATTACCATTTCTATTCAAAGTTGCACAATTCTGATGGGAAGAGAAAAATTTTCTTTTAAATTCATTACACTATAATTTTAAGTTATATATGCAAATGAAAAATGAATATTTCATCCCGTGAGAAACCGATTGTTAGTAATTAATATCAGAGTAAAGTCAGACTGATCCTTTCCTGCGTTAACATAAACTGAAACATGACATGTCAGTAACTTTTCGAATGCAAGGGCAAAAAGTATACTGATAAAGACGTTTGGACTTTGAAAGATAACACAGTTGCATGCTATATATTAAATAACATACATCACCTGACTGTTTCTTAAATCTGCGTACCAGACCAGGCGATTCATGAAAAATAAAAGTGTTTTTAAACTTTGCGAAGAAGAGAGAAGAAAAAGGTGAGTATCTATTCACACTCTACTGCAAAAGACATTGATATTAACATGGTAAATTATTATCATCATTTTTTTTAACAAAAAAAATTACTTCATTTATAATATATATATATATATATATATATATATATATATATATATATATATATATATATATATATATATATATATATATACATCCTTTCCCTAACTTGGCTGATGCTCTATAGTGAAGTTACACCAACTTGGGTGCGGCTGAAAATTAGGTGCTGTTTTTGAGCCGGACCTAATTCAGGGCTGTTTTTATTATCGCTAGAACTCCTTCATCTAATAAAATCAACAGACATGCTTCATATATGTGAAACGTTGTCCATTTATCTCTACATTGATATAAGAGATAGCTTTGTATATTGTCA
>NW_026919132.1:0-15430 GCF_032062105.1 Saccostrea cuccullata | reverse complement strand
CAGGGCACAACCCAAATACACACCCATACACAACCCAAATACACACTAACACACAACCCAAATACATGTACACACCCATACACAACCCAAATACCCACACACAACCCAAATACAGCTGTACAAGTACACACCCATACACAACCCAAATACACATCCACACACAACCCAAATACACACCCATACACAACCCAAATACACACCCATACACAACTCAAATACATACCCATACACAACCCAAATGCACATCCATACACAACCCAAATACACATCCATACACAACCCAAAACACACCCACACACAACCCAAATACACACCCATACACCAATCCAAATACACACCCATACACAACCCAAATACCCACACACAACCCTAATACACACTCAAACACAACCCAAATACACACCCATACACAACTCAAATACACAACCACACAAAACCCAAATACACATCAACACACAACCCAAATACACACCCATACACAACCCAAATACCCATACACAAACCAAATACACATCCACACACAACCCAAATACACATCCATACACAACCCAAATACACATCCATACACAACCCAAATACATACCCATACACAACCACACACAACCCAAATACACACCCATACACAACACAAATACACATCCATACACACGATTACTGTATCCCCTTCAATACATATCCACACACACGATTACTGTATCCCAAATACACACTCACACACACGAATACTGTATCCACTTCAACTCTGTTGCGAGGGGATAACAAGTGAATTTCTGTCTGAAAAGGTGCACTGTTCTTACGTTGAAAGGGCGCCAACCTGCTCTAACTGTGGAGCGCCAAATTCATAATCCCAGACAAGGGAAAACAAATGAGCATGTCTTTAAATCAAGACAGACTTCGGCATTTACTTCGGTGCCTTATTAAATCCCCTCCAACTCCGTTGCGAGGGAAAAAGATGAAGTTATTTGAAGTTATCTAGTTCATCGCGCTCAACGACAAAACAGTCGAACGAATCTCGACTGTCTAGTCCAGCTATATATAATTCAGTTTTAAAAAAATCAATTTTTCAAAATACCATTTGTCTAGTTTGGATCTAGTGATGAGACTGCAAATATTTGATCAGAATTAGAAGCCACTGTAGAAAATGTTTGACATTTATTTTCTATTTTTGTGACAATCTCTCATACTAGTGTAAAAAGATTCATAGCTGGATTCATATTCTGGTTTATCGATTGATTAATATTTACATATCAAAATTACAGTAACTTTGTTAGTAACAAAATATTAGCACCATTTCTAATGAATCTGTCCAACACACAACTTAAAGAATAAAATATATAGCTTTATTCTCATTTTAAAGTTTCCATTTGTCAGAAGAGTATAAATTAAATTCAGGTCCGTGGGCCACAGCACACACCCGAGTCCCCCTGATCCTCCTTTTATTCACTTATTCACAAGAAAAGTTGTTACGCGATTTGTGGTTCTACCCTTGCCCCCAGAGGACCAAGATCATGAAATAATTTAATGTGAATCTACGCTTCATGCAGATATTTTATGTATATTGTATCATTATGATGTAATTATATGGCCTTGTGGTCTTTAAAAAAAACACGGCTCATGGGCCACATCGCTCACCTGAGCACTGTGACTAGGAGAAAGGCAGAAATCAGTTCAGTATTGAAAAGTTTAAATCCATAAGTGGTCCCAATCTACCCTTAAAAGGGAGGGGTTATGATATGAACAAACTTGAATACTTGAATCCATACTAACTAAGGATGCTTGCAAGCATATTTCTTTGACTAACTGTGGTTTATTACCCTCAGAGTTTGAACTTACATTTAGGTCCCACCCTACACCTTCTCCTTCCACCATTAATCCTGGCTTTGCTGTGTTTGTGAAGAAGATTAAAAAAAAAAAAATTCTATGTATTTCTATGTAAAGGTTTGATCGTCCCTTATGGCCCCGCCCTACCCCCCAGTGATTATGATTTAATTGAATCTTCACGATCTGGGGATGCTTCCATATATATATGACAAATCATGGCTTTGCTGTTCTTGAGAAGATTTTAAAAAATCCTATATATTCCTATGTACAAATTTGATCGTCCATTATTGCCCTGCCCTAACCCTGGGGTCATGATTTGAACAAACTTGAATCTACACCGCCTGAAGATGTTTCCCTATAAGTGTCAGTTATCCTGGCACAGTGGTTCTTGAGATTGGGTTTTAAAATCATGCTACCAAAATTACACTTTTTCTGAATTATCTCTTCTTGATTGAGGGCGTTGCCTTGTATTTGAATCCCCTTTACCCAAGGATGCTCTGTGGCAAGTTTGGTTAAAATTGGTCTGGTGGTTCCTGAGAAGAGGTCGAAAATGTAAAAGTTTACAGACAGACGGACAAACAGACGATAGACAAAATGTGATCAGAAAAGCTCACTTGAGCTTTCAGCTCACATGTGTTCAAAAACCACCATGAGAAATCGCTCTCTGATTCGGGGATGTTATAAAGGAAAAAAATCAAACCACAAAACTGGAATTGATTTTTATTCAACTGATATTTTAAGCTAGTAAAACTTTAAAATCCATATGTATGCAATTTAGCTTTATTATTTTGAAAAAGAATATACACGAGTTGGTAATTGACTTAAAAATGTAGTTTGGGTGAGAACATAGACAGACGGACCATGCATTTATATACAGAACTTTCTTTAAAAAGTGTGGGTATGATGAAGACTCTAACACAAACTTGAAATTGTGTGATATTTTGCAGGAATTACCTGCCAATTACGATTATTCAACAACTTTTAAAAACACCCTTCTGTCAACTATCAGCGCCACCTACCTTAGGTTATATCCCACACAATGTAACAACTTCTGTAGTCTGCGGTTTGATGTTATCGGATGTGATGAAGGTACTGCAAATCTGTAAACTCTGGTAGATTCCCCTTCTTTGTTATTCAATGAGAAAACATTACGCTTTGTTTTCAGTGACGACAACAACACTGCAGACGACAACAACAGTTTTAACTTCACAAATACCCAAAGAAACAACATCCCTATCAACTGTAACAAGTAGGTTATATCAACAGCACTTAACAATTTTCTGTTCTTATTAGTCCCCTACCGGTGAAACCGGTTTCTTCTGAGTCTGTCTGTCTGTCTAGCTGTCTGTCCGTCCCTCTACCTGCCTGCCAGTCTGTCCCACTTGGTTTTTCGCACTTCTTAGACGGGGTCACGTGACCCCGTCTATTAGTTTACTGTCAGAGCCCTCAAAACGGAAGCCGTGGTGATAACACATGAATTAAATATACGCTATATGAAAGGGTGCAGAAATTGTTTTGATCAAAATATAAAATTCTGTATCAAACTGAAGAAAGTTGTGTGCACTTTTTTCTAAATCAAATGAATGCAGCATTTTGTAAATGTAAACTCAATTTATCAATTGTAAAACACACTAGTAAACAAAGTACTCTCGTGCGTAGTATTAAGACTGCGTACGCATCATCCATTGTTTACTTCCGGAAAAATATTAATTCGGACCAGGTAAATTCGGACAGTTCAAAAAGGTTTATAAACTTAGCAATTATTAAATGAAAAATGCTAATTCATTTTATTCACAGTTTTATTTATTTTTAGTAAGTTAATTGAAAAAAATATCAAAACTCGTTAAAAAATCGCATTTGTGAAATCTAGCATGAAAATTATTTTGACCCCGTCTTTCAGTACTGTCTCAGTACTTTGATTTTCCTAAATGCTTGCAGATATTGAACTGATTTTTGATATGCGAGTGCATCTTAATGAGTTACAGATATCGCTCCGCTTCATTGATGTTTGAAGGAATTATGACTAAAATTTCAAATACTTTTTTTACGATCGGGTTCGTGCTGCATTAAATTAATCTCCCATGCAGCGTTGTCGTTCGTTATTCTATTAGACACTGCATGTTTTTGCCGATTGTGATGAAAGGTTCCAAGCGAGATTGTCATTTAAAAATTATTGATTTGAAACTTGCTGGGTAGCTATATAGTGACTAACTAAAATTAAATTGCTTTTTACACAATGTAAAATGAGTTGTTCTGTTCTGATCAGAGCATGCATGCATCAGTCATTCAACAAAAAATGACCAAGAACGATTTTTTCATATCGAATTTACCTTTGCAATATTAGAACTAAAATTTTAAATATCGATAAAAATCGATTTCAACTCAAATTTAAAATAGACACATGTATGGAACGCCGTCACTGCCTTATAGCAGAACACTAATATTGCATTATGTCAGCCTTCCATTACATGATGTCAACTCTTTATGACATTAACCCACATTACTATTCCATTGTGTCAACCTTCCGTTACATGATGTCAACTCTTTATGACATTAACCCACACTACTATTGTATTGGGTCAACCTTCCGTTACATGATGTCAACTCTTTATGACATTAACCCACATTACTATTGCATTGTGTCAACCTTGCATTACATGATGTCAACTCTTTATGGCATTAACCCACACGACTGTTGCATCGTGTTAACTTTCCTTTACATTATGTCAACTCTTTATGACATTTACACATAGTACAATTATATTTCGTCAACTTGCATTTCGTTTTGTTTACTTTTCATGAGATCTTAGTTTTTATTAACTGATGTGAAAAGCTTATGCCATACTGTGCGCACTCTTCTACATTATGTCGATTCACTATTACGTTATGCGAACACGGGTATCCTCGGCCTTTATATGAGCATAGCGTTATTTCCGCGTTCCGCAAACACAAAAAGGCGGGAGAGAAAACATTCTCAGCGATTTGGGAATGACATCTTTAAAGGAAAACTTTAAGCGACAAATGATTGACAATCTTGAAACGTGCAAAGCCTTAACACTGCGACTGTGAATTAAAGTCATGTCGAAATTCAAGGGTGTTTACTTTAATCTCATAATTAAATAAATCAAATATTAGGAGTCGTGCAGCAATCATTTTTTTCTCTTTATTTTGAATTTTTTTTAGATAAAAGTCTTAAACTTTGTTGGACATTGCATTAGTTTCACAATAAGCTTAGCTGAATTAAGTTGAAAACTTTTTTCTATAAAACTATAAAGCCTGAGAGCTTCTCCGCTTTCCCCCATGGTCTCCAACCATATACCGCCCCCCTTCCTTGTTCAAGATTCCCATATCCGCCACTGATATGTGCCCATGCATGCTTACTAAGGCATATTCAATTGATTTAGATGAGCGACTGGTAGATTTTTGTAATAGAATTCTGGCCCTGGAATGATAAAAAAAAAATTACTAACTCCAGTGACGTAGCATCTTTTTTTGAAAGAGGCGGTCAGCCAGAAAAAAAATCATTTAACCGAAAAAACTTGACAAGCCAAGAAAAAAAATGTCCAAGCCCGGAAATCATATTTCGGGGAGAGGGGTCCAACTTCGATCAGTCCTATTTTTTTCCAGATATATTACATTACCCTTAGTGGATTATACTTCAACAAAAAGTGGGGGTGGGAGCTGTACTGTTTCAGTGAACATTGCATTTTCTATAGTAAAGTTATGTCTGGGAAAGGAGGGGGATTGATATTATGTGCCTGTAATTTGTCCTAATCAATCAGGACCCCCCCCTTCTTTCCAGTCATTAAAACACTGTCGTCAACATTCATTATATACTAGATATACATGTACAGCTTTGAGATAATGTAAATGTTTTTTAACATCAGGTAATGAACTTTTGGAATCAACATGATAAACAGTTAACACAATATAAAGATATTTTTGAATCACATAAGAAAGAGTTGACATAACGTTATTATATATTCACATCACGGGATGGAGTTTTGACATAATGTAATAAAGTATTGATATAATATAAAGATATGTTCACATTATGTTATACACTTTTAACACCACGTAATAAAGCACTGACATAAAGGTAAGATGTGTTCACCTCACATCATGATGCCCTCGCCGTATAATAAAGATAAATCCATATCACGTAATAATGCTTTGATATAATAGAAATATACACTCTCAAAAAAGGAATGGGCTTTTGACTTCATGTAATGATAAGTTTAATTATAAAACGCAATTTACTTGACGTAATACAATTTCGACCTCACATATTAAAGAAATGAAATGATGTAAAGAAAAATTCATTTCACACAATAAAGTTTTAACACAATGTAAACACATTATCACTTCACATAATGAATTTTTTACTTCAAGTTATGGAGTGCTGACATAATGAAAGGATGTATTTACTTCATGTAATGCAGCATTGACATGATGTTAAGATACATTTACATCATCTCATAACAAATGGACATAACGTAAAGATATGTTCACATCACGTAATGGTAAATTGACATAATAAATGCATAGTTGTATGCTATAAGGCAGTGATGGCGTTCCATACACATGGTTTTGTAAATATTTAATGATATATTTGTTGTTTAAGTTTTGATATTAGCATAGTACAATGTTTAAAAACGCACTACCCTAAAAAACATGATGCCGCTTCATTCATTTTACAAATATCAAGATAAAATTTTCAGCCGTATCGGCGTTCCGAGTCGATTGAAAGTAATCTTCAGTAAAGTTTTTTCCCTATATACAACAAATAAAACCACTCCTCGCAAAGAAATGCACAGATCGTCTTAAATGCGAAATCATTGCGTGTCGCTAAAATTGACTTCCGTAACGATTTTGTTTTAAATATTCACAGAAAGAATGCAGATTTCAAAAAGAACTTAAACTTATCTGAAAGTGACCACGGAACTTTATACATGTACGAGGGGCTATCAAAAAGTTCGTGGACTAGCGTCATAAAATTAAAACCGCTTTAGATACGTCAATGAATTTTAAAATTAAAATATCTAGTTATCATCATCTTTTATATCAGATAGAATAAACCAAAAATCATAAATTTTATTTTTAAATAAATTGGTAAAGTTTTTGTAAGCAATGGTATGTCTAGGTGGCACAACCTCGAAAACGATGTTTTTTCGACCTAAGTGTAACTAAGATAAACTATTTTGATATAAACATTTGACATCCAAATATCCCGTTAATTCAGGTATACGTTGGGACACTATTGTTCCATAAAATATGGAATTTTTACCTCATTTTGGAAGTTCTCTGAAATTTTTATCATGAATTTTACATAGAGTATCCAAACAAATATTGCCTTGAAAATGACGTCAAAAGGGGGGAGAGGTTTCCTTTTCCAACTTTCTATGAAGTTTTGCCCCTGGAAAAAATGGTATATACACATAGGAATGTTTAAACTGGCTATGGTAAAATAATTTGCATCCACGTTACTTGTTTTTTAAATGTCAACATAGACTCAGAGCGAAGAGGGATGCAAAGTTAATGTCGATTTGTAGTCAAGGTTTGAAAAAATCTATCACGTCAATATTAATAATGATGTTGATCATGTGTTTTAGCTATATTGAACTCAAAAAAAAATAATACTGGCACAATAAAGCGAGGATCTCTCCCAATGTATAAATCTATTTGCAATAATATATGCATTGAAAGCTTCTGTACATGATATTGTAAAGTCATAAAACAAGACGGGTTGAAGTCCTTACTCAGCTCTAGGGAATGTCATCAAAATAAGTGTACAATGTAAAAGCGGAGATTAAAAAATAATGACGTTGTCGGACGTCATGAAACTAAGCGGAGTCAGCGCCGGGTGATAATATAATGTCGTTTATATTTAAATAATTTGGGAAATAATGAACGTATCAAGCTAAAATTTTCAACATTTCTTTATTTTTTTTTGTTTTATGTTCCAGGTTCCTTATAAATTTTGTAAGCTCAGACAACATAGTACTAATTTTATAGCCCCAGTCCACGAACGTTTTGATAACCCCTCGTATCATTGATTCTAGTTGCGAGTCAGCTACATGTATTTTAATAGGCGATTACATTTTCGACATGACAAAATGAATTGGAGAAAAACAGTAAGTTGTTAACGATGCAAAATTTATGGACTATTCTTTTCTTTTTCAAGTTCACTGATATGTCCTTTAGAGAATTATGTTGTTCATTTTGCCTTTTAAAACAATATTTTTTTTATATTCTGTACCATAAATTCACTGTCGTGATCCCGTGCCGGATTGGACAAAACAAGATGGCGGCGGGAACAAATCGAAAAAGGTAGGTACCTGAGATTTCGGTAAATATCCCCCGTTAACCGTCAGATATGCTTGATTCGAAGATACTGTCGAATTCCTAGTAAAATGTTTATTAGTGTGTTTAATTACTAATTTTCCTATCGTCTCTTAAACTTGAACATTTAACGACTGAAGACTGCAGAATTTCTCCGATTGAGTTTGAAGCGGCATGGAGTTGTTTTTTTCTTCGATTTTGACAGTTTTATGCATCCAGCAGCAGGAGAGAGGCTAACAAATGATACTTTGGAGTAATTCTGATCTGGTGTTATAAGTTTATTTGTTATAACCCATTTTATTACAAAAATATTTCGATTTTAAAATGTTGACATGTGCTGGATTGGAATCGGTTAATTTTTAATGGAAATTGTGCCGGATTAGACTGCATTTTTGGTGCCGGATTGGATGATGTTGATTATGGTCATTTATGTAATAACTTTTTTCTCTTTAATTTTTAAGATATAGATGGATCGTTTAATGAAATATACGAGAAGGAGGAATTTAAATAATATAGCTTATCTTTCCGAAGTAAGATTGTTATTAGTTATGGTCAACCCCCCCCCCCCCTCGATTAAAAATCTTTTTTTTCCCTGTTTCTTTTTATCTCAAATTTTATTGTACCCATATTTCTTTTACAGAGACCACTGTTTTGGTAAACCCTACAGAGCTCGTGGGGCCAGAAAAAAGGAGGAACCGTTAGTAAGCCAGAAGAATCGTCCGCAAAACCCTTAAGAATACGAGAATGTCATCATGCACATGAGGCGAAATTCGAAATTGCATCATGTTACTTAGTAGGGCCTTTCTGTCAGAGGTCAGAAAAACAGCCTCGAATGTATCATCATCAACGGGTGTTAAAAATTTATATATTTCCTGTTTATTTGAATATAGGATTGAAGGGTTTAGAAGTCCCTTCTCTTGTATATTTTAGGTATCATTGCAGTCAATAAAGTTAAACTTCATACTTCACAGATAAGAGGTCTTCCAACATTTATTTCAAAGTTTGTGAAAAGGGGGGTTGTCATGGCGTCTATGTAGTACATGTACATTCGAGGTTATTTTAGACTGCTAGTAGGAAAGGCCCGAGAGTTTGCCATTGGCGAAATTCGATCCTACTTAACAGAGTACCTACGTACGATAGTACAAAAGAGTGCTTAAGGGTACGCTAGTAAAATTTTATAATTTAATGCAAATAAAATGCTTTCTGTATGTTTTTCTAACTTAGTTTAACATAATAAACATATAATTTAAATAAAATGTGTATGTGTTCTTTATTTTCGAAGTTAGGCCTATTTTAATTTTTGATTTCAGATTACAGTTTAACGCTGGATCCCGATATCGATGTAATTTTACTTCAAATGTTTCGTTGTTAATGTGTAAATATTACATTTTAAGTAATGCAATTAATTTAATTTTTGATGAATTAAAATTAAGCTGAAATTAATAAGTCTGAAACAACATTACTTATGCTATAGTAAATGTTTATTGAAGGGCTGGATGGCCCCAACTCTTTGTGATATAAGGTAAATGTAGTGTAAAAAATTGTTACTGAAAGAAGTTGGCTTTGAAATTGAAATTTCTCTGGCTCCCCCCCCCTTTCAAAAACGATGCTTCGTGGATGTTCTGTACAAAACCATGAACATGATCGAGTAGAATACTAGAATTTCAGATTTGTTTGTATTTCAGAAGACAAAATCAAAATGTTTCTTCTGTTATACGACAAATTAAAGGAACTTACCGTAAAATTGTTTACAAAAAATTTTAGTAAAATAGTAACTTCCTAGAAAAAGGTATCAATGGTGACAAAGGCATTCCTTTATCTACTACGGGGAAGAGATATTCAAAAAAGACGAAGAAAATTTCGGACATTTTTTGTTAAAATTTAATAAAATAACAGTCATGAACATTTTTGTGTCTAACGATAACAAACAAAAAATGTAAAATGCGTGAAAGAAAAATAATATAAAAAATCTTTGAAACAATATGAATTAATTGTTTTGAATTTGAAATAATCACAGATATACCTATCTAAGATCCTAACAATATTTTGGTCAGTGTCTGTTCCTCGGACTTTCTGAATTTCTCTATGCCTGTTTTTGATGTACATGTACATCCTTAGGTTGTACTTCCACCTGTAGCAGCTGCCGTAGATAATGCATCGATACCTCTCTGCTGCTTCATGGTCAATTCTTATGTGGTTGTAAAGTGTCATCTCTACAAAACTCCTGAGTGCAGATGCTTAGATAGGCTTTATTAAATTCCTCCTGGTATTTCATTGAACTATGCATCCATAGCTTAAAAAATAAAATAGAAAAAAGTTATTACATAAACGATTATCATGAACATCATCCAATCCGGCACCAAAAATGCAGTCTAATCCGGCACAATTTCCATTAAAATTAACCGATTCCAATCCAGCACATGTCAACATTTTGAAATCGAAATATTTTTGTAATAAAATGGGTTATAACAAATAAACATATAACACCAGGTCAGAATTACTCCAAAGTATCATTTGTTAGCCTCTCTCCTGCTGCTGGATGCATAAAACTGTCAAGATCGAAGAAAAAAACAACTCCATGCCGCTTCAAACTCAATCGGAGAAATTCTGCAGTCTTCAGTCGTTAAATGTTCAAGTTTAAGAGACGATAGGAAAATTAGTAATTAAACATACTAATAAACATTTTACTAGGAATTCGACAGTATCTTCGAATCAAGCATATCTGACGGTTAACGGGGGATATTTACCGAAATCTCAGGTACCTACCTTTTTCGATTTGTTCCCGCCGCCATCTTGTTTTGTCCAATCCAGCATGGGATCACGACAGTGAAATTGGTCCATTAGATCTATCGTAGAATGACGGGTATGTCTAATGGCATTCAACCATGTCTTTCTTTGTAAGGTAGCTAGACTTAATTCCTAGACATTCATTTATAAGTAAGTAATTACCGAAATGTGGACTGAAGTTCATAACGTCACCATTATTATTTAGGAGGACTGGTCTATGGGCAGCGGAAAGGGCAAAAATTACCATAATGAGAAAACAAACAATTATTTTAATTTTAATGACCATAAAACTTAACAAATGATATACAATTCATAATCAACAGACCTTTTCGCAGAACAAGTATACACTAAAGCAAAACCAACGAACAAGTACGTAACAAACATACATGAATGCAAAACCAACGATCATCTTTGCAGTACAAACGTACATAAAAACACGACAAACGAAAAAAACTTAACCAACATGCACGCGGTAAATCTAGTCTTCCCGACTCCCGGCTCCCGACGTATCGGATTTTTTTTTAATTTCTTTTTTGTCGGTGCACAGAAACTTTTCAAACTTCTCATGCACATTTTCTTTTTAAACGAATTCAATGATCTGTAAAAACTAACAAATTTACGTATTTATTACTGAATCAGCAGTATCACCTGCCAAAAAGCGGTAAATGTAGTACTCCGTTATAAATATGAAAACCAGAAACGGACATCGATACAGAGAGACGTAAGTGTTGTAGATAGTAAAGGTGCATGGGCACAGATTTGAAGTTAATATTTTCTGAATACTATTACGACTTATATATTTTAATAGCATTTCACACAAAAAATATATTAAAAATCTTATTTCATCTAAAAGTTATTAAAACTTCAAATTTTTAGACGGGTTTGATTGACACATCCTTGCACTCTCACAAATTTTAATTTTATTCTTAATACTTAGGAAAAGTGGCAATCTTGTTTCAATAACTTTAAGACGAAATAAATTAACTTCAAATCTGTGTCCATGTATCTTTAAAGATATTTAAGGTATTGATATTGAGAAGATATTTCTTCTCAAAAAGATGGAATTAGTAATTCAGTGAAAATTGGGTGGTGTTAATAAAACAAAAATGAACAATTAAATTCTATAAAAATTCATAACATCAAAATAAAGATATTTATCAAAATCTTCATAAAAATAGCTAAATCAAACATTGTACTTATGGTAAAATAATGCAAATTGAAAGTACTGCATTGTTATAAATTGTTTTTAAAAAGAGGGGGTAACCAAAGAAAAAAATTTCAATCTAGCTGAAAAAAAGATTTAAAAAACTTAACAAGCAAAAACAAAAAGGAAATTTAAATGATATAGACCAAACTCGAAAATCTCGTGTGTGTGTGTGTGTGTGAGTGTGGGGGGGGGGGGGGGGGTGTTACATATAGGTGTTGTGAGATGTGTATTGTTTCATCATGTATATTATTAGTAACATTAAGTTTCTTGAACATTCCAGAGTGGTCAATATGTTTGGTCATTTTTTCTAGAACATTCTTGAACTTTGTTTATGTCTAGAACTTTCCAGGAATATCATGTATTTACAATTTCTAGAATATTCTAGATTTATATTACTGTATAAATACCCTGTCAATTCGATGCAGAGATAGAATTGTCGTATAAGCATCATTGAGGTATTACTGGGATATAATTTCACTGGGACATTGTGTGCAGCAACGGACACTCTGATGTATGTATTTTTAGATTCTTGCTAAGTTTGTACTTTATGTTTCATATACTTATTATGTTCCCCAAACGGAGTTTGGGAACATATTGTTTTTACTCGGTTTCTTATTACTATTATTATTATTATTATGTCGCCCCGAACGAAGTCGGGGACGACATATTGATATTGTACGCATGTTTTTTTTATCCAGGCTGTTTCTCGGAGACGGCTGGGACAATCTTCCTGAAACTTTCCTTCAAGGACGATCACTGGTTGTAGTTGTGCAGTGAGGTCGTTCAGTTCCAATATGTCTACCGTTGCCATGGAAACCTGTAAAAAGCGACAAATTTTGTCCGAGAGTGTTCTCTCTGGTCCCTTAAACGTTCGTCATGAAACTTTTCTTATTTTAATGATTAGTATCTGTAGTTCTGCAACTCGTATTTAAAATTTTCATATAATCGATTATTGCCATGGAAACCAGGTGAAAGTTAAAATTCTTTAATTTCGATTTTCTCAATAACTACTCAGGCAATCGTTTTGAAACTTTCAATGTTTATTCCTTGCAATGTGTCAAAGTGATTTCTACTTTCAAAATAATTGTAATGAGTCGCTCACGGTTGCCATAGAAACGAAACAGAAAAAAAGATTCAGATGTACACATGTGTTCTCCAAGGTCTAGGTCAAAGGGTCAAAGTTCGTCGTATCCAATAAAAGTTCTTTTCACAAGGATTACATATTTGAAATACGAAAGCCCTAGTACTTACCGTTCAAACGTTATGGCTATTTACTATGTTCAAGACGCCCCCCCCCCCTCTTTTTATGAAGCACACAGCCAAGTAGAATACACAGATATAACATATACAACTTACAAGTAACTTTTTAAAATCTTCATTCATAAAATTCAGTTCCCGTCATGTGATATTTTGCCATCATTCATTCTCCTTCTGTTTTGTCTCTTGAATTTATAAATATTTTATTTTATCTATATAAAAAAAAAATAACGATTGTCAGCTGTATTTATTATCATTTCGCGTTTTCTTGTATATCTATCACTTGTATATTATTCATTTCATTAGATAGTGCAAGTATAAATGAAAAAATTGGTACGTCATTTCCATAGTTTTTATTCATTCATAAATTCTTTGATCCGCTCCTGATGGTTCGCAAAGCCTTGATCACCACTGTATACAAAACATTCATCTCGCCGAAAATGTTCATGATTCCGCTAAACTGAGAAAGTTCACACATGATTTATTATCTCATAACACACATCAGCTCTCTGCAATGCAGAAATGCTCGAATTGAAGGGGAAAATTCAGGAGTTATTGATGAGAAAAATTCAGGAGTTATTATGTCGCCCCGAACGAAGTCGGGGACGACATATTGATATTGTACGCATGTTTTTTTTATCCAGGCTGTTTCTCGGAGACGGCTGGGACAATCTTCCTGAAACTTTCCTTCAAGGACGATCACTGGTTGTAGTTGTGCAGTGAGGTCGTTCAGTTCCAATATGTCTACCGTTGCCATGGAAACCTGTAAAAAGCGACAAATTTTGTCCGAGAGTGTTCTCTCTGGTCCCTTAAACGTTCGTCATGAAACTTTTCTTATTTTAATGATTAGTATCTGTAGTTCTGCAACTCGTATTTAAAATTTTCATATAATCGATTATTGCCATGGAAACCAGGTGAAAGTTAAAATTCTTTAATTTCGATTTTCTCAATAACTACTCTATGGAAGGGAATTACCTCCAAAAGTCTATTTATCTTACTTTTATTCTTATTCTGCCTACTTCTTTATTCTTTGTTATTAGTGTAATTATATGTCACTTTACTGTTTCCATATTCGTCTTTATTACATTTCACTTTGACTTTTATCATTCTTCATTTTGTCTTTACTTCTATTTGCTTTATTCTTGTAAATTCATTCTACTTTCTTTTAAACTTAAACAGTTTCTTTAATAAATTATTAGCATTATCTCTACTACGAATGTTAATTCAATCACACTAACAATGAAGCATATTCAATGAAGACGAATGGAAGTTGTCAAACCGTCAAAATTTAGTGCGGCATTATAACGCTAGGTGGCGTGTTGTTCGCTACGAGTGTTGGTAAAACTAGGTAAGCAAACCGGGGTCGGGTTATTTGAGATTTTTCAATACGCCTTAATACTTTATCAATCGAACTTCAGAAGGCCGGATCCGATCTCCCGATCCAACGACGGAAACTCCATATTTATTTTCTCTGGGCACACAGGAATAGCGGCTTCTTGGTTTCCGACGCCTATGTATTTTCAAGTTTGGACAATTTCCTGGGGTTTATTTTGCGCTTGTCAAGTTGTTTTCAGCTGGGTAGCTTGAATATTTTTTCTCTTGTTGCCCCCCTCCCAACGTTTAAAAACGATGCTACGTCACTGTTCTCTCGCCTGAAAAAATATATCTCTACTAAAGTTATTTGTTGAATATTTGAATTACAGTTTAATTGTTATAAAAATGTTAAATATTTTGATACTAGTTAACCCTTATAAATTGGGTTGTTTTTCAGAACCTTCCACTGAACTGAACTTTATTTCACGACAGATAATAACTGTGCGCATATGCTGATGCGCGTGATTCTAGGGACAGGACTTTGCAAAGGAGTCTGGAGCGTTATGGGTAGGCAGGCGCGGATCCAGTATTTTTTTCCAGGGGGGGGGGCAAGTAAAAAAAAAATCCATACCCAGAAATTTCTTGACAAGCATAAAAAGAAAAAAAAAAACCTAAGCTCGCTCAAACGTCAAAATTCTATTT
>NW_026919131.1:0-15499 GCF_032062105.1 Saccostrea cuccullata | reverse complement strand
ATTTATACACAGTTTGCATATTTTTTTGGATTTTTTAAGGCTCTGCTGAATTCTGTAGCTGCGCAGTTCTAAGGAGCATATCAAAAGCATTTTTCTGCAAAAGTATAGATTATATATGCACAACATGCATTCGGTTATGCATATTTATTGTATCTTTATCAAAAAGACTTAAAATTTGATCAAAATATAATGTATTTTAGCCATTTGAAGAAATGTTTACATTTTGCTCTCACTGCACTAAAAGTGGCCGTACATCCCCCTTAACGCACGATGAACGACGAACGACGCACGACGAACGACGACGGACGAAAACAGAAAGCATTAGGTCACCTGAGTTTACTCAGGTGACCTAAAAATGCATTCAATTATGCATATTTATTGTATCTTTATAATAAGGACTTAAAATAGTTCAGAAATATAATGTATTTTAGCCATTTGGAGAAATGTTAACGTTTACATTTTGTTCCTATAGCACTAAATATGGCCGGACATCCCCCTTAAGTTTTCGTTTAGGGCTAACACAGAGGACTGTCGTTTCCTTTTTGGTGTGGGCTTCCCTTTTTAAATGAAGGTTTGACCTTTGCCTGTTTCATACTTTCTGATAGACAACCAGAACGTATTTATCGATTGATGATTGAAATTCTAGTTAGCGTATCGAGCTAAATAGAGAACGTGTACGAAAGGAGAAAATTCGAGTGGAAAATCTGCACATTGTTCAACTAAATTTTAAACACGTAAAAAAAATCAAATCTTCAAATAATCCTGACATTGCTTCGCATACTAAATAGGTCAATACCCAATTTCTTCGATTTTGCGTCCTATAAACGTTTTACCGAGAAGACATTGCGTGACGTCTCATCAACTGTGAACGCAGTTTACAGGACTCTACAAATTTACTCGAAATTAAGAAAGCATGCCGTAAGCTGAATGCAAACCAACTTTTATTAGAGGTTTACAAAAAAAAATAAATGAAAAAAAACTGCGCTCGCCCTAGCGATTTCTCCGTCGAACAATAAGTGTTTAAAATATAAATACATGGGCATTTTTTAAAATGCTGCTATTTCATCAAGATCATTGCTTTTTCTTGCACAGAAACATTTAAAGTTTAAAAACATGATCGAAAATACAAAAAATTATTAAACAATTTTCTGTTTGAATAATTTTTTTTTCAAAGTTTGACTTGACATTTTGCAATGCCCTCTGTCGTGAGTAGTGTTCCCACGTGTTTTTAATCTCATGGTAGAACATAGAGAAGAATCGGGAAGAATAAAACCAATTAAACAAGGGTAAAATTTTGCAAAGTACTACATTAGGGCAATGAAATACATTACTTTAGTAAGATGAACGATCTTCAGTCATATGTATTATAATTGGAAAGAATTAAGTATACTTGAACACAATATTAATCTAAATCGAATTTCATTAAACATAAATAATTCCTCAACTCGTTTAGACACGATAAAAGGAAATAAATATTTTCAGATAAACAATACTCTCATATTCATAATTGTTATACAGTACTCTGTTTGAAGTGGTGAAATGTTCAAAATGTCATATATTGTACAAGATCAAGTGGATATCTATCAAATATGTCAAGTGAATAAAACTGGTACTCAGATTTGGTTTTCCGTTTGAAATTGATATACCTCCTAAATAAATATCCGACATATGATTTGAAAGGTTAAAAAATATGACAGCGCTTACTAATTAATAGACAGATTACCACTAATTAACGAATTTTCCAGCCGAGAATACTTCTCAAAATACTTCCTGTATAATTGACTTACGTATCTTTTTAAACAGGTCATCCATTTTAGGTTCCAATTCACTACATTCATTTATGTAAAGTTTTGCTTTAAAGTTTTGTTTTTAATCTGATCTTAAATTAATTTGAGAATTAATAAGCAATTTTATTTTTTATGAAGGAAAAAGAGCACATGTGATTGATTTCCTCACTGAAATTAATCTCTTGGCCGGAGAGTATTCAAACATTTATCTAAGAAGAGATAATCTCTTAAGTTTTTTTATGTAGAATTTTTGAATTATCTCAATAAATTTCGAGAAAAAACTTTCTACTGGAAGTCAATCTTTACAATCATCATAATCCATGAATGAATTTGAATACTAGTATCATGGAGAGAGAGAGAGATTTTAACCCGATGAATTATATACATGCACGTTAGAGCTATTTAATGTTAAGTTGAGCTAATGTTGAAATAATGAAAAAAATATGTTTCGTAGGAAATTTTTTTAATTTTAAGATTTTTTGTTCCTGATTTCATTTTATATTCTTTATATATATGTTCATGTTTATAAATAGAAATACTATCTGAATTAATCTCGTTGTTATCGTAGACCACGATAGGTTCTTTTCTCCTCGTCCCCGATGAAGGTAGATAAACTCATCAGTTTTTTAATAGAAAAAATAAATTCATGATAGCTTTTACTTAAATCTAAGTACATATTTTTTTACACAAAGATTTTCTTTCAAAGTGTTGTAAGAAGCTCTATTGTAAAAGAAAATGTTCATTGACAATTTAAATGCATTTAAAAAAAAAAAGATAATAAAATGCGTTAATATTGTCCAAACTTTTATGCTCTTCTATTTTTTTTTCAAAGTGCGTTCATTTGTCTTCATTTTAACGCATGGTGAAAAATATCAAAGTGCATCATTTTTAAAAAGTGTGTTGTCAAAGCACTTGAAAGACCCATATTGTGTGAAAAGGTCATATATTAACAAAAATATTTAAATCAAAACTAATGAATGATAGATAATTTGCATACATAATTAAGCTCCCCATGTAATTCTGTAAATGGCGAATGATTAAGTACATACATATTGGTCTTCCCCTCTATACTAAAAAATAACGAAGGCTTGCAACTACCCGCCATATTAGATTTCTAAATAAGGTAAATTATTGACAAACATGTATCAAAAATGTCATTTAAAGGCGTCATTTCGTAAGTTCTGTGTTCGGTACCTTGTCCGCAAATTGTCCATGTTTGAAAGGCTAATTATCTTAATTGTTTTAGAGGAGCTTGGAATTATTTCTACTAATGGTAATCCAACATTATACATGTATACACATAGATTCATTTCTTAGAACTAGATTTTCCAAAATGTCAGTTTCAAATTTACTCACGATCAATAGAAATGCAACACCCTAATTTTAGGGTGAAAATTATGTATGTGATATAACTATGTACCAAAAATGTTAGGACATCTTTAACTTTGCCAAATCAATTGTTTTACGGTTGAATGATTTTTATTTCATTACCGGAAGTTTATTTTTAGCTCTCTTAACAGATAACTTTTAAAACACCCCCCTACCGACCAGTTAATAAAAACGTGCTAGTCCGCCATGTACAACATAGACAGCCTTGTTGCAACCACTATTGAAATAACGACCACTATTGAAATAATTAAATCAATAGTGGTTGAGAGTGCATTTCAATAGCAAACATACTTAGTAACCACTATTGAAATACGACCACTATTGAAATAATTATTTAAATAGTGGGTGAGAATGCATATCATTAACAAACATAAATAGTAATCACTGCTGAAGTACGACCAATATTGAAATAATTATTTCAATGGTGAGTGAGAGTGCATTGTTGCAACAACTATTGAAATAACGACCACTATTGAAATAATTATATCAATAGTGGTTGAGAGTGTATTTCATTAGCAAAATAGTAAGTAACCACTATTGAAATACGACCACTATTGAGATATTTATTTCAATAGTGGATGAGAGTGCGTTTATATAACACACATAAATAGTTACCACCATTGAAATACGACCACTATTGAAATTCTTGATTTCAATAGTGGGTGAGAGTGCATTTCTAGATAATTACCATAGGTTTCAACCACTATTGAAATACTACCAGTGAAAGAAAAGGTTCACCGTGTCAGCAACTTTTGAAATGATTATTTCAATATATATTGGATTCATTGTTCAAAGCACTATTGAAATCAATAATTTTATCCATATTGAAATCTTATTTTCAAAAAGAGAACATTATTTCAATAGTGGTTGCAACCTATGTCTGTTATTGAAATGAATCTCACCCTCTGTTGAAATCATTATTTCAATAGTAGTCGTACTTCAGTAGTGGTTACTACACGTATCTATGTTTGTTATTGAAATGCACTCTCATTAGTGGTCGTATAATTTCAATAGTGGTTATATATTACCTATATTTGTCATTGAAATGCACTCTCACCCTCTATTGATATAATTATTTCAATAGTGGTCGTATTTCAATAGAGGTTATCACCTATGTTTGTTATTGAAATGCACTCTCAACCACTATTGGAATAATTATTTCAATAGTGGTCGTATTTCAATAGAGATTATTACCTATGTTTTTTTTATTGAAATGCACTATCAACCACTATTGATATAATTATTTCAAAAGTGCTTGTATTTCAATAGTGGTTACTAACTACGTTTGCTATTGAAATACACTCTCAACCACTATTGATATAATTATTTCAATAGTGATCGTTATTTCAATAGTGGTTGCAACAGTGCATTTCTATATAAAACTATAGATTTCAAACACTATTGAAATACTACCAGTATTTAAAAAAAAATCACCGTGTCAGAAACTTTTGAAATAATTATTTCAATATATATTTGATTCATTGTTCAAAGCACCATTGCAATCAATAATTTTATCCATATTGAAATCTTAATTTCAAAAGTGAACATTATTCCAATATTGGTTTCAACCTATGTTTGTTATTGAAATGAATCTCATCCACTATTGAAAGATTTGTTTAAATAGTAGTCGTAATTCAATAGTGGTTAGAACTTACTATCTATGTTTGTTATTGAAATCCACTATTGAAATACAACTACTATTTTAATAAAATTTCAATAGTGGTTACTATCTATATTTGTTATTGAAATGCACTCTCAACCACTATTGAAATAATTACTTCAATAGTGGTCGTATTTCAATAGTGGTTATTACCTATGTTTGTTATTGAAATGCACTATCAGCCACTATTGATATAATTATTTCAATAGTGGTCGTATTTCAATAGTGGTCATTACCTATGTTTGCTATTGAAATACACTCTCAACCACTATTGATATAATTATTTCAATAAGTAATAGTAAGATCATATGAAGAGAAATCTTCGTCATGAAGAATGGGCGGAGCGAAGCGGAGCCCATTCTTCGTGACGAAGATTTCTCTTCATATGATCTTACTGACTTAGAACATAACCTCAGCCAATCAAATGCATGGATTAAAAATTAACTCCTCCCACGGCTGTGTCATATATAAGGCTCAACTTGACCGCTCGTTGTACACATCGAGCACGCAATCAATATCGAACACACGCTGTTTCAGAATGGACTCCCAACCCATTCAGGTTAGCACGGGAATATATATGAAATACCTTGATTTACTAGGGAAATGGTATGGTGAAGATATTAGAGTTACTGAACTAATGAATACCATAGGCGTTGGAAGCAAATTGAAAGGGGGGGGGGGGCTTATCCAATAAAAAATGGTAAACACTAATTTCCAGTGCCTATATTATGTATATATTTGCAAGAAAAGTGGGGGGCTAAGCCATGTAACAAGAATCGTAATATCTACATTTTTGAAAAATGATTGTGTTAAAATGAAAAGGCCCTAGTCAGTAGGAGTGGGTATGGCTGTCTAATATCAAATAAAAAATTGATGAAAATTGTGATTAAATCTGTCTTCAAAGACAAGGTTCGTCTCTGATATATATGACGATGGTTGTATTTTCTGTATGTACCGAAATGTGAAAAAAATAATAATCAAAAAGGCGACAAAAGATTACAGTGGGAAAAAAAATGTAGCAAGGCCTAGAAAGTTTAAATATCATGATTGTAAACAGCACGTGGGTTTTGAATAGTTTCTTTTTGTGTGCTGAACAAAGACCAATAAAGACACACCCATATAACTGTCAAGTGAACCAATCAGACACCGTTGAATTTTTCAGAAATACATGTAGAAGAATTCTTCACCATGAAGAATCAATTCTTCAAGAGAAATGGAAGCATTTGATTGGCTGAATAAGTAGGTTATGTTCTAACGGTCGTTATTTCAATAGTGGTTGCAACACAGCCTGATTTCTATCATGCATCAGGTTTATCAATGTCTTTATCTTAAAAGTCGTTATGTAGTGTATCTTTGCAAATGTAGCTGTCCTTTTTCTTTAATTTGAGAATTTTTAGCATTATCAATGAAAATACGTGCTTTCAGTCATTTTGAGAAAATACAGGCATTACATTCGGAAAAGAAAGAAGGATATTTCCGGGACTTTAGTACAATACTATAAGTACTTATGATTAACAGGTTCAAAACCTTCAATACCCAAAATATTGTCAATAATATAACTAAAAAATGCTTAATTTTGATTTCTGTTATGAGGGCAACTTCCAGTAATGGAATGACTATCATACAACCGTAAAATAACTTATTTGGCAAAGTAAAAGATGTCCTAACTTTTTTGGTACATCGTTATTTCCCGTTTATAATTTTCATCCTTAAATTTGGGCGTTGTGTTTCTATTGATTGTGAGTATATTTTTAATATTCCTAGCGACGAAAATGCATTTGAACTGCCATTTCTTAATTGGATTAAGAAGCTTCATAAAAACTCTTACAAATTAAAGATACAGAACAGCTTCAATGAAATGTTAACAAAGCCTCTTTATGCCCTCCATTTATCTTATGCTAGGCAAATGCCTGTATTGTAAAGAATGAGTGAAAACCAGTACCCTGTTAGTCCTGCAGCTTTGTTAATTTTTACCTCCTTAAAACACTACAAGACATGTCCGGAGTCCGCATATATAGCTCTCTCCTACCCGTGGCTTCTTGATCACAAAAAGTGTCGTAATTTTGAATATTTACGCCATCTCTATTGTGACGTCATATTCAGTCAGCGGTTAGTTTTGTTTCCAAATCAACACTAACGTCAACAGTATACAAGAAATATTTCCTATACTCTGATTGGACATTGAAAGGTCGCGATAAAGTTCATCATCCGACTATGCTTTACTCGCATTGGTCAATTTTTAATGAGCTACGAAGAATTCTCTCCTCGTTCAACCTCGGCCAGAATGGGAGAGGATCGTACATTTTTGCCGTGGTTTGCGACGATGGTCCTTCTCATACTAGGGTAAAAACAAAAGTGACTTCCACGTGATCACAGTTCTGCAATTTCATTGGTTTATAATGAGTTACAAAGACAAATATTTATAAAAATAGATACAAATAAACCCTCAGGCTAAAAATAAGTATAAAAACCGAATATTAAAAAAAGAGTTTGTGATAAAATTGAAGTTGTGATACAATGATGCCATGAAACATATTATTTTAAAATAATATTTCATTCTTTCCTCCTCACTTAAATATTAACAGTAGTGAAGTTTCCAAGGAACGTTTGGAAAATTTATTATCACAAAAATTTACCAAATTCAAGAACACCAAATCTTATGACTTTTCAACATTATATACAACATACCCCACTATAACTTAATATGCAGGCTTTTTGACATATTTGAAAGCCCAATAATGAAACTTGTACACACATGAACTTTTAAGTTGATATTAAATAGATTCTTGGGTTTATGATTGAATATTTACATTTCCAATAAAATTCTCTTATGATTCTTTACAAAATAAAATGCAGTATATTTTCTCATGAACTACATTAGGTATGTATAACGAATAAGCATGAATATCTCCATTGTTACGTCATAATACCGCTCTTGACGTCAAAAGGTCAAAAAATATAGTGCACACTGTTTTGTTTTAAAAATGACAATTAAACGGCCTGAATTTATGGCAAGTCATCAGAAAATTAACGTAAATATAAGAAATGAATTTAATTTTTTGAAGATTCATGAGGTATATCTATGTGGTGTTTGGAGACCAAATCTTCTATGCAACAATGTACTGGATTTCCAGACCAATTTTTGTATTCAACCCATTGCAATGAAGGTACAAATCAATAAGAAGAAATAGGGCTGAATTAAACATAAGCTAGGGAGGCCACAATCCAGCATCACACGCCAGGTCTGGACTTGGAATCAACAGGGCAAAAGAAGGCGGGGGCATCCAAGAAACACCTGCTTGACTCGGAGTAATTACTAATGGCAAAGGACATAACCTGACAGGATGCAGTGAAAGCAGCCGGGAATCGAGTTTGTTGGAGAACTGTCGTTGATGGTCAATCCTCCTCGCGGAACGACAGACCTAAACATAAGAAACTTAATTACCGTATTCTGTTCTGTGCTAACCTTTGACAACTGGTGTTTAGAGAAAATATACCAACTGATTGCCCACTCAGAGTGGCAAGGTCTCCTGCTGTGGTCGACGTTTTGGTAATGTTTGAAACGCATATTATAGAAATATTTTTGAAAAATATCAAAGAAGAAGGTATTGTTTCCATACAAATTTTGCCCTTTGATTTTCTAAAAAATGAAACTGGTGTAAAAAGTGAAAACTCATGCTTTTTAAATAATTGAAATTCCACGCAGAAAAATCATACAAATCATTTTTCTCACATGTGTTTATAAATGCTAATTGTGACGTCATAAACATGTGCATTTTCCCGTATTTTCTCAAAAAGTTGCAGAAGACACCAACTTTCAATGGAATTTTGCTTCAGATAACAATGTCCACAGGCATCGCACATATAGATCTTGAGATATGTGATTTGTTATTAAATTTTGCACAAATTATCAAAAAATTAATGTGGGCGACGGCTGTGGACACTGTTTTCTAAAGGAAAATCACCCTTGAAACGTGCCATTTTGGGGCTTTTTCTGTTGAAAATAGAGAAATGCTTCACATTAATGACGTCATATTTGCAGAATGGTAAACCTTCATGCCATATTCTATCCTGATTTATCAGAGTCATTTATTTATCATTTATTTAACCAATATTTAAGCCAGTTTCAAAACTTTTTGATGTCATTACATTTTTAGGGCGCAATAAAGCTAAAACCATACCTTCTTCATTATGAATGCACCAATAAACAAAAAGGACGGAAGTTATCTTAACGAAGGTTTTTGGAGAGTTGAGATATAATTATGTGAATTTAGCGCGCCCTTAAATTATTAGCGTCGTTGTCGATTTCAGGGTGATTTCATGTAATAATAAGATTTCTCATGATTTCATTATCGTGCACGTCTACAGAAGAAACGAATAAAATAGCAATTATGATTAAATTTTATTTATTCTAATGCAATTAGTATTTTGATAGCCCAGTTTCCCATGAACTAGCTTTTTTCTTTCCATAATCCTCTCGACACTAGATCACCTTATCTTATCCTCCTTCATTGAGTAAAAAGTCTGTAAAACAGTTTGTTTTCAAGATATTCTCAAAACTATAGCTATAACTGTAACAATGACATATAATTTTTAGCAGTCATAAAATATAAAGATGAGAAATAAACCAATTTTGTAAAGGGGGACAATCCAAATTCTCAGTAATTACAACTTATAATTAAAGTTAACAGAACAATCATGAAAATGGGTCTGAAAACGCTACTGACTTGACCGCACTAGGGAACTAAAGTTCAGACCCATCCGGAAAAATTAAATGGCAACACACCTCGAACTTTATTCATACCAAAAATAAGTAAATTTACAAGACTGTTCTGCAGATTGCATAAATGGGAATAAACATATGTCCCACAATGCAACAAAACATCATATGGGACAACGTAATGATTCTATTTATCTTTTACAGTTCAATTATGATAACAATTTAAATTTTGTACATTTGCATAATAGCTAACTTGGGCATATATTCACCAATATAAATTCAATAACCCTTTAATATTTACTGAAATTTGCACAAACAATATAAACAAATTCTAACAACTTCCATAATATGTGTAGAGAAAGTCGATCATGACGCAGGTGATTTAAGGAGCTGGAGACATGGACCCTAGGGATCAGGGAACGATCGGGGAATATTTTGGTATTAACATTCGGTTGTACATGTATGTCATATAGAATCGGTCCCATATACCGATATTTGCATTTCTATTTCACTAATTTGGCTATGTAAGACAGATAACTCTTCACGATTGTGAAACGTATTTTCAAAGTTTTAACAGTTATTCCCTATATATTTACATTGTGCATGATTTTCCATTGAGTTGTATATTTATTTAAATTTTGGGGTTTTTTGGTCACGATTCCTATGTATATCTATTATTTTTGTACCATTCAAATGTATTAGTTTCAGAGTCAATTAATAAATTGGTGTCATAATTTGGAAGGATGAATACATAATAGGAAATGTCATCGAGTTTATAGTACACATACCGGGATTCCAGTGACACTTTCATTCATCAATGAGCCGCACATGGCGCAGTGGTTAGAGTGTCTCCTCTAGAGTCGTTAAGTAAGAAGTTGATCCTTACGTCGTGGATTCGAATCCCACTGTGGGACGTTGAAACGGGTCCTTCGAGTGAGACCGTAAATCGATCGAGTTCCCATGTCGCAATAGGTGCTGGCACGAAAAGACTCCACACTGTTCAATGGCGGTAAGTGCCCAGTTAAGGACAAAAATTGCAGCTCTCCACCGGCAAGTGTCGGCGTCTTCATATCAGGGATAAATTCCCAAGAGAAAGGTTAAACAACATAAAATCAATCAACCAATTTATAATTTATTCCTCAATGTGAGTAGTTGATCATCAGTGCGAAGATATTCACTGGCAATTGCAAGTCTTTAAAATTATATGCATTGTTCTTATCATCCTTTCAAATGTTCCATCCATGTGACTGCCTAAGAGACTCGAGCAATTACATGAAAATGAGTGAAGCTGGACACATGGGCAAATACACAAGCATCTATCACAAACATTTTGGATGATTGTCCCCACCTTTGCCAATGTTATAAGATTCAAACTATATTATATACTCTCTGTATTTACATGTTAAGTTTTGGATTTTGTTTTGTATGAATAAAACTGTATATACATGTTTTACAACTGTTTTCGGCAAACAGTATTTAATGTAGAGTTTGTGTTCTGTTAATATCATACATGTATGTAAGAAATATTTTATAGGTGTAAAGAACAATTGTCCATTTTTAATTGGTAACCTTTGATGCTTATATTAACTACAATTTTTGTTAATTGATCAAAACCTTTATTTTGATCAATAAAATTCAACTTCAATATACATTTGTCTACTGTCCTTTTTATAGCATTTGGAAAAAGAGGAGGCATAAAAACATTTTATCCAAACTAAGCCAAGATACTTTGATACTAATATGGTTCCAACTATTTTTGTGAATATGTATATTGCATCTTTTTGCATTATAAGAATATTTACATTTGCTAATGTCTTTCCTTATATGACAATACTAAAAAAATGAAATTCAATTTTCGATGACATGCAGTCGGTCACATGATCAGACTTTCTTGCGTATGGAAAGCAAACTGCACGTGCAATTTGGAAAGTTGCGACTGTGACTCACATAACGTCGTAGCAACGTTACGTTGCATTTCAAAATCTAAGTCTAAATAATGCCTATTTTTGTTTTAAGGAATGAATTTAATAGCTACCCATTTTATACGGTATAAACTGGGTTGGGGCAGTTTACGCTTTATAAACCGCGAAGCGGTTTATAAAAAAGCGTAAACTGTTCCAACCCAGTTTATACCGTATAAAATGGGTAGCTATTAAATTCATTCCTTATAATTTAATTTTCATTCATTTGATGTAAGAAAAAAAATGATTGTTCTAACAAAATGACTTCTATTTGTACAAAATTTGAACGTAACGTCAGGCGGATTGATAAGTTTTTGACGAATGTCATTGTGACGTAGGCAACCCATTTTATACGATATAAAATTATTTTTTATGCAATCAAATACAGCGTTACAACCAGAATTAAATTATTGTAAAATGAATGAAAACGTAAAATATAAATATAAGAAATAAAATATCATTTTTTAGAGTTGCATTGAGGTATGACATGAAGTCGGTACAGAATTTGATCACGTGACCGACTTCATATCATACCCCACTGAAACTTTAAAAATGATATTTTATTTCTTAATAACATCATTAGCCTGTACATTAATGCCTATCAGCCGCATGTATTGAACTGGAAATATTTACTTTTCTATCTGGTTTTTTTCCTGTGATAACTCTGTGATAACTCTTTGAAAATCATCACAGTTGATTATGATTCCAAGTGTAAATTTTGCCAAACATATTATGTGTATTATGATATTGTATATATGTTTTTGTATTTGTACTGTGGATCTGCTATTGCTTTTTCATTCCCTAAAAAGTTTATAAACTGAACCTGCGTTTTTTCTTCTCCGTTTGGTTATATTACATAATATAAAGGTTAGGAGGTAAGAAGCCTAACATGCATATAAATCTCGTGTATCTGACTTAGTGTCTGACACTAAGCAGGACTAATATGCCTGCAAATTGCTTTATGTCTTCTAATACTTAAAATCAAGATAACCGCAGTTTGTTTTTGCTAACTTTGTAAAAGTCAAATAAAACATTTTCTTGTAGATGAATAATGTCATTTATTAAAATGACGGTATAAATGTGAACAATTTCACAAACAAGAAGGGGGTCAGATTCACAAGCTTTGCTTATCAGTTACGTAAAATATGATAATGTCTGATCCCCTCTTGCGGCTGTGTTTGTGTTTGACGTCAGTGGGCAGAGACTATTGAGGTTGGTATGAGAGGCCTCTTGTAATTTAAATCTACATCATTAGTCTGCATTTATCTTGATTAACATTTTTTTTCCAAAATGGATATATAAGAAGGGTATGCCAGGGACATCAATGATAGTTGGAAACGTGAAAAAATTAATGCATAAGGAGCTTTGCTCGTCCAAAAAAAAAATTAAAGATCTCTTAAATTTCGTCAAATTTTTGAATGCTGTAACAATGTTAAGAAAAATAAGATTGGTGTATAGCATTATTTTCATGTATGTGTTCTTTATCTTCACTCTCTCTGTGTTTTTTTTTTCTCTTATTATTATCATGTATGTTTAAATTCTCTGATGAGCCAGTTGGCTCAAAGAAACTGAAACTGAAGCCTGTAACAAAATGTTTCCGATCATGCTATTAATAATTTTTTACCCATTTACATTGACCTTTATGCTTGACCTAATTTAAAAAAAAAATAGTGATTACTTTTACATGACATGTGATACGAATTGTTCACTTTATGCCATAAATACATGTCATGACATCCTATCCACTAGGACACCAAAAGCAGGGTACCATAATTCTTTAAATTTCCTTGTTTCTTGTGGAATCTTGTCAGATGTACCCAGTGTTTTGCTTCTCTTTAGCCAATTAATTTTTTATTTTATTATTTGAGCGTTAATCTGTGGAAAACTTTAAATAAAATTCAATTATTTAATTATTTATTTGATTAAATGACATTTTTACTCACACACCTGTGCGCGCAATTCACTATTGCATGTAGTTGAGTGAAAATTTTCACCCCTCGAAAACCATTATCAACCTCGGCTGTGCCTCGGTTGACAGTGGTCATCTTGGCGTGAAAATTGCCATTGTTACACTCAACTACATGCAGTATTTATATAAGTAAATCACGCAATGTCGATATTTAAAAAATAGATCACGCATTTCAGTCTTTAGTTACTTCATGAAAAGAACAATTAATTGGTTTGAGGCCGATTTTTGACGCTTGCATCAATATATATTTTCTTGTTTGATATTGTTGGAGATAGCAAAAACTAGCTTCGAATTGCAAGATTTGAAGTGAGCTGCATGTAGTAAATATTGTGACATAAATTATCATTTTCTTAAATATTTTTTTCAAAAAAGATGTTGTTTTTTTAATTCGAACATTTTAAGTATATATTATGTATTTTCGTTATTATTAAAATTTATCAAAAGTTTTCCAAAAAGCAAATTTAAAAATAATCTTAAATCTAAGAAGATCTTACATGTACTAAATAGAGCCAGGTTTGAAAAATAAAAACAAAAGTCATAGAATTTTCGTTTTTATATAAACGTATAAAGGTGTTTAGAAATCTGAAGTAAATGAAACAAATAAAGGCAATGATCACATTATTAGATCACGATCACGAATTGCATGAACAATTTGTCATTTTTATGAAATTTCCTCTTGGTTGTGCTTTTGAGATTTTAAAGACATATGGCTGTTCCTTCAGTGCCTTCATAAAAAAAAACATGTTATTGCATTTTCCTGCAGATGAGATTATTATGATCAGATTCAAGAGCTCAAATATTTACTAGCAGCGTGTTCAATGTCTGAAAAAAAAGTTTCACACCTAAGACTCGTCTACGATATCTGACAAAAAACTGCGCACGTTAGCTCTTGATTCCCGCCTGCATGTTACACTTAATCCAATGCTCATGGTAATTTGGCCATAACATTCTTTTGAATGCACAGACGAATTTAAGGGTAATTGATAAATCATTTTGATATCAGTGTAAAATAGTTAATTACTCTCAATTTCAACTCTGTTTGAATAAAGGGGTAAGGTGTTTTCAATTGAAATCGGGCTTTAAAGCATCACAAGATTTTGAAATAGAATGTTTTATACTTCTAAACTCTTTTGGAACTAGTGAAGAAAAGAGCATTTTTTGCTGGAGTTTTGTCTGTGAACATACCCCCCCCCCCCCCCCCCAAAGAAAAAAAAAGAAATGAAATGAATTTGATTAATAACAAATTTATGTGGCGGGAAGCTGAATGTAGGCCTTTCAACTAATTTTTCAAGTTGCACATATGGTAAAAAACATTGTATAGATAGATTTATAGGTACATGAAATTATCAATAAAGATAATAACTTATGCAAACTTTTAATTACATCGTTAAAAAGGTTAATCATTTATAATTGACTTTTCCGATGTTGCGTTTAAGGACAGGTAACCCAAGTGTGAAAAATGACCAACTGAGTGCCGATTTATGAGATATCGTTTATAGAAATGACATACAGGCTGTTTCATTTGGTATTGTTATGTACACAAAAGGGATCCGTACATTGTTTTGTACACAAAAAGTTTTGACAAATGAGAAAGAGAATGCCTTCAGTCTGCCTGAAATATCAGGGTCAAATGAATGGGGAACAGACTATATTCAATAGTTTTAACTCTCTTTGACGATTATTATGAAAAAGAAAATTTAATGATATGTTTTTTTGTGTTCGCGCTTTTTCGCTTCCTGTTACAAGTAAATGCAACAATTGATCATCTTATTTGTGTTACTAAGCACGAAGGGGAACGACCGAGTATAAAAATTTAAATAGGTTAGAACTGAGAAGGAGGGTTGATTTAACTTTTTATTTTAATTAAAAATTTTAATTATATGCAGTTAACCGGTGTCCGCAACTATAGAGAAAAAAGTTTAACATTGGTGCTAATTTTAAAACCACTGGATTCTACTGAGAGCAAAGAAACACTTGGGAAATGCTGAAAACTGCCTTGCGTGTAAACAGTTA
>NW_026919130.1:0-15047 GCF_032062105.1 Saccostrea cuccullata | reverse complement strand
TAGACTTCAAATTCTCGCGGGGAATGGTTTTATTAAATATTGGAAAAAGTACTTTTTGATGTTTACAACCATTCAGTATAATTTGTTATTTCAAATTTTCAAAACGCTCCTTGGAGTTTATAAGTGGCCATATCTGATAAACACCAATTCACGATATGCACAATCATATTGTTGTACCATACTCCTGTCGACTCTCCTCCACTATTGTTAATATTTTAGTGGGGAACAAATAAAAAGACTGTGTACATGTGTAAACATTTATTGGAGCCCGCTACATATCTCAGTCATATTTTTATGTAGCTTATAAATCTGGTATTGGTAACTATATCTATTATGCAATTTCAAAAGTTAGAAGCAATACTTGCAATGAATGTATATTTTTAAGAAAAACAAAATATGAACTAAAAATTTGAATATGGTTGAACCGAAGACTTGTCCCCTTTGTGATTAAGAATATTGCTAATATTTACAGCGTCTATTGCTTTGTTGGCAAATTGAAGTTCGATGAACAAGCCTATAGCTACACTGTGGATTTAAGAGATTCCTATTTTAAATATTTCAATCATTGCCATTGCTTCCAGATGTTCACCTTCATTTCACATAATTATCACAACGTCCAAATAATATTAATCAAAGCTGTCTAGAGCTCCCTTATTAACCAGGAATTCAAAAATTTTGAAATGAATTTATAGTTTAAAAAATAGAATTAAGCCTGTTTTTACTCGATTAAACTCTGTAAACAAATATCTGTGGATGTAAATAGACTGAAGATAACGAATATTGATCAATGTCAAAAATTCTATAAACAAAAATCTGTGAAGAGGACATAAACAAAGGTCTATTTAAATATATTTTTTCTTATCTCCAGAAAGAAACCAATCACAGGTTTACTATTTTCTCGGCGTGACAGACCAAAGTCTATCAAAAAAGCTTTTTAAAGGCTATCCACAACAAATAAAAGTGAGTATGAAAAACAATTGAATTACTGGTAATTGAAAATGTTAATTACTATGACATAATTGTACTAACATATTCATAATTCATTTGCTGAACTATTTAAATAAGTTCTTTGACTTCATGTTTAGGAAACTATTGATTAATTTAAGATGTAATAGAATCGTTTTGTTATACATGTTGTATACTATAGCTCTTGTAGAGATGTAAATTAAGTTATGTAGCAGAGAACTTATCATTTTTTTTTGTTACGCATTTCCTCGTTTTCAGATGGCATTATCAAAAGTGGATATACCGAACAAAGCCCGACACGTTTTAAAGTGTGGTGTTGAAGAATGTGAAAACAACTTTGCATTTTACTGCAAGCCTTGTCAAGAAAGATTTTGTAAACACTGCAGAGATGAACATCAGAAAATTCCAGAAAACACGAATCATGAGGTGGTCTTGTACAAGCATCGTAAAGGACTACTTCATTTAGAGAAATGCAAGATCCACCCCACTTAAGATTTGGACATGTTCTGTGAAGAATGTCAAACTTCATTATGTTCCAAATGTGCCACACAGAGAAACCATCGAGGGCATATATTTACTGATCTAGAGACAATTTATGTGGACAAATATTCAGAAGCAACAAAGCCAATCATGATTGGATTTACTGCTGGCGATTTCAGCAAAAATGACATTACTTATTTATTAGGTAAAATACATGTCCCCAGCACTAAAGCAGAGAAGAGAGAAATAAGTCCCAGTGTAAGTGTTGACAACACAGCAATGAAACCTGCCCAAAAACAAATAAAAGAAGACAGAAAGAAACCTGAAAAGAAGTTAATGTCACTATCTGCCACTGTAACCAAGGTCAGGGAGTTCTATGTACCAGGTGTTCAAAGTGTTAACCACATTTCACTAGACCAATTAAACGGAATCTATGTCAGTGACAGTTGCGGAAATCTTGTCCAGACAAATTTTCGTTCTAGTAAGCTATGTGAGATAAGAACCAGCGTTGAGTGTGGTCACCACACAGTAACAAGCAATGCAAATCTAATCTTTACAGAGAGAGAGAAGAAAGTTATATATAGAATAATAGAAAACAATGATATCGCCGAATTCCTAAAAACTGGAGATTGGACACCATTTAGCATTTACTCCTCCCACATCAATGGGGACTTACTGGTGGGGATGGCGAAGGTTAAAGAGGCTAAACTCACTAGGTATAACAAATCGGGAAAAGAACTACAGAACATACAGAGGGATACCAAAGGACGGGACCTGTTTGCATTGCCACACTACATCACAGAAAACATCAATGGAGATATTTGCATTTCAGAACATAAAAAGGCAGTAGTGGTGGTGAATAAATCAGGACAACACAGGTTCTCCTACACAGGTCAGGGGTCAGCGTTCTGTCCCTATGGAATCTGTACTGATGTCCTCGGTCACATCCTGGTGTGTGATGATAAAAGTAGAACTGTTCATCTCCTTGATAAGGGCGGTCAGTTCTTGTCTCTATTACTCTCACAACAACATGGGGTAGATTATCCCCGTAGTGTGTGTGTGGATGATGAGAACAATCTCTATGTGGGACAATGGCTCACTAACATACTGACAGTGTACAAGTATCTACAGTGATTCTTATTCTGTACTAACTACCTTGCCTGCTATATCAAGAATTAACAAGAGGCCCATGGGCCACATCGCTCACCTGAGTAACTTGGGTGATGCAGATCTTTTAAAAAGATTTGTTCTACATATATTTCTATGTAAAACTTGGATTCCCCATTGTGGCCCCGCCCTATGCCCGAGGGTCATGATTTTAACAATTTAATATTTACACTACCCAAGGATGCTTCCATATAAGTTTAAGCTTTCCTGGCCGAGTGGATCTTGAGAAGAAGATTTTTAAGTATTTGTTCTATATATTTCTATGTAAAATTGGATTTCCTATTGTGGCCCCGCCCTGCCCCCGGGGGTCATGATTTTAACAATTTAATATCAACACTACCCAAGGATGCTTCCGTATAAGTTTCAGCTTTTGAGGCCCAGTAGTTCTTGAGAAGAAGATTTTTAAAGATTTGTTCTATATATTTCTATGTAAAACTTGGATTCCCTATTGTGGCCCCGCCCTGCCCTCGAGGGTCATGATTTTAACAATATAATATCTACACTACCAAAGGATGCTTCCACATAAGTTTCAGCTTTCCTGGTCCAGTGGTTCTTGAGAAGAAGATTTTAAAAGTTTTGTTCTATATATATTTCTATGTAAAACTTGGATTCCCCATTGTGGCTCCGCCCTATGCCCGAGGGTCATGATTTTTACAATTTAATATCTACACTACTCAAGGATGCTTCCACATAAGTTTCAGCTTTCCTGGCCTAGTGGTTCTTGAGAAGAAGATTTTTAAAGATTTGTTCTATATATTTCTATGTAAAACTTGGATTCCCTATTGTGGCCCTGCCCTACCCCCGGGAATCATGATTTTAACAATTTAATATCTACACTACCCAAGGATGCTTCCACTTAAGTTTCAGCTTTCCTGGCCCAGTGGTTCTTGAGAAGAAGATTTTTAAAAGATTTGTTCTATATATTTCTATGTAAAATTTGGATTCCCTATTGTGGCCCCGCCCTACCCCCGGGGGTCATGATTTTTACAATTTTATATCTACACTACCCAAGGATGCTCCCACATAAGTTTCAGCTTTCCTGGTCCAGTGGTTCTTGAGAAGATTTTTAAAGATTTGTTCTATATATTTCTATGTAAAACTTGGATTCCCTATTGTGGCCCCGCCCTACCCCAGGGGGTCATGATTTTAACAATTTAATATCTACACTTCCCCAGGATGCTTCCACATAAATTTCAGCTTTTCTGGCCCAGTGGTTCTTGAGAAGAAGATTTTTTAATGACCCCACCCTATTTTCGTATTTTCTTGATTATCTCCCCTTGGAAGGGGTCTTGGCCCTTGATTTTAACAATTTAAATTCCCCTTCACCCAAGGATGCTTTGTACTAAGTTTGGTTAAAATTGGCCCAGTGGTTCTTGAGAAGAAGTTGAAAATGTGAAAAGTTTACAGACGGATGGACGGACGGACGGACGGACGACGGACACCGGGTGATCAGAAAAGCTCACTTGAGCTTTCAGCTCAGGTGAGCTAAAAACAACTCAAACAAAATATTCCCAAAGCTATAGAAAGTTTGGTTATGCCTCAAGTTTGGTTAAAACTGGGCCAGTGGTTCTCGAGAAGACATCAAAAATGTGAAAAGAGAAAGATGGACAGACAGCTTGACAGACGGACGGCTTCGGAGAGCTAAAACATGTCCTATGAAAATTGTCTATTCAGCCCTTTCTGATATTTTTTCATGATTTTAAAAATAGGAAACCTGGGTTTAAAATATCATCAAATTAATATTATAATTCTTTGTTTTGTGATAATAAACGCCTTAAACGGTGAAGAATGGATCTCGGTAGAATGTTTTCCAAAATCGTCAATGCACATGTACTCGTAGTAAATATTGTGTAATATTTTCTTTGATGACAAACTTTTGTTTACCTTAGATGGCTTTGTTATTTCAAAATACGCAAAGTGGAACAAAGCACGAACAACTGACCAACCGTTGAATGGAAAGCAACGTTTTAGATCCAACGGTGTAAATACATTTTACTTCGAACACTTTGTTCAGGTCAATGTACGATCCAAATTTGCTGCTTAAAGAGATGTCATGGGCGTTTGAAATTTTTTGTTATTTAAAAATTTGTTAAATAAAAATGTACATAATAAAATGTAGTCAGTGCCACCTTCAGAGAAACAGCGATTCAAGGATAAGGAGAACGAGCAGCATCCCTTAAGTATTTAAATGGACAAAGATTTTTTTTTTAATAGTAAGATGTAATGTTTAACTGCAGAAATGTCATAAAAATATCATACTCATTGAAGTTTGAATGAACTCTAGAGCGATAGAAGAACCTTTTCACTATTATCATACTGTTGAAAACCAAAAAGCAACATTATATCTTTTCTGTTAACCATGTCTCTATGTGCTGGTCACTTCATATCCAAAGGATGACTGCACTTATAGAAATGCAAAATGATAAATCGTTCTAACGTTCAAATCCCTCCATCTGATAATTTACAAAAAATAAGATTAAAGAATTTCTGCAAAGTAGTATTTTGGCCTCCACCTTCCATCAAAAATTGATGTTTATGAATTTTATTTTTATTTCCTTACATTGTAGTTTGGAATTTATCTGATTAATATGGCAGATTTACGGTTTATATCGATTTCTCATAGACTTATGGCTGTTCAGTGCTTTTCAAGCCTTTCCATCGTCAACGAACACAACGTAAAATAATATAAATCATTTGGATACAAAGTCCAATGAAAAAATTAATCAGATTTAAGCTCCAATTCTCTTAAAAACAAACAAACAAACAGCCGATCAGGTAGCATCAAATGCCAAATCTATCCCAGCAATTGAGTATTCTTTAAGAAGATTCTCTGCGTAAGAAGAGAACAATGAGATACATATTGTGTCAAGCGACTACAAAGCGAAGCAACATCTCGTGAAATTGATAAACACAACAAAGAGCGAAATAACATCTATACAAAGTGACTTAAACATGACAAATAGCGAATAAACATCTATACAAAGTTACTTAATATTTGACAAAGAGCGAAAAAACATCTATACAAGTTGACTTAAACATGACAAAGAGCGAACTCGCTTCTATACAAAGCGACGTAATTAAACATGACAAAGAGTGAACTAACTTCTTTACAAAGAATGAGTGGACTTAACGCCTTATTTTGGATCTTTTTGAGACTACTCTAACAAGTTGAAAATACAGTGAATCCAAAATTTATATTACAATAATTAGAGAGAGTGACATATACATGGTTGTTTTAGCTAGAACATATGTACAAAAGAAATGCCTTATTGCCATAGATCAAAATTGAAACAATGATACATTAGTGTAGTCTTCTGGAATTTGACATGTACCCGGAGTGGTTTTAAGGTCATTCTATCAATATTTATAGGAGGCTGAGCTATCGATCGGTGTCATTGTTGACATTTCTCTCTCTCCATCTCTCTCTCTAGAAATTCTAATACGTGTTTGGCATATTACAACGATGTCATTATGATTTTTTTAATGTGAGGACATGAAAAATTAAAATAACATTTAATGTGCTAAATCCTAAAAACGGGACCAAACATAGTGATTAACATCTAGGCCAGGTTGAAGAATACAATGAAAGTGTTCCCACGAGTCCGCTCGCAGGTGGACATCACGTGGTGAATTGTAACATTTAACAGGTAAATCGAAGTCGTAGCAATGGAAGCGAGAAGTTTGTTTGGAACTTTTTTTTTGCTAAATAAGTGTGAGCTCACGTTTGTCGGCTCTTCTCCTTTTAATTAATATGACATTATTTTGTTCAATATACAACTCGGTTTTCGTAAGAACAGCCGACAAACATGCGCTGACTATGTATTCAGACGATGAAAAAATTTAGTTTACCTTGAAAAGAGCACTTTATATTATGATTGTTTGATTGATTGTATATTGTTTAACGTCCCTCTCGAGAATTTTACACTCATATGGAGACGCCACCACTTGCCGGTGGAGAGCTGCTTTGTCCTATACTCGGCACTCAGGGTCATTGAGCAGGGAGGGATCCTTTTCGTGCCATCACCTACTGCGACACGGGATCTCGGTTTATACGGTCTCATCTGAAGGACCGGTCTCCACGTCCCACAGTGTTATTAGAACCCGCGACGTAAGGATTGACTCCTTACTTCGCGACTCTAGAGCAGACGCTCTAACCACTGCGCCACGCGGGCGGCAATTTATATTAAAGGTTATTCACATTCGTACCATAAATACACAGTTAAGAAATCGGGGGTTTATACGATGGAAAAAATTAACATTTTATGGAACTTAAATGTACGGCATTTTTTTCTGGCCAGTTAAAGACAGATGATACAAACAAATTTTTTCTTTGAAAAAGATTTAATATCATGTCACAACTTTAGAAATGTGGATGGTTCTTAGTATTTTTTCTCCTAAGAACTGGAATATGAAAAAGACTTGGAAAATATAAGTAATATTTCAATGAAAAAACAAATATAGAAAAAAACAAATATAGACAAATCACACGCTGAAATAGTATTACAACTGAACAGTAATACAACAAATTTGGATTTACATTCATAATTTGGATGTGGAAGTTATTTCCAGTAAGTTCAACATTGAAGATTTTTTTAATGAATTATACTTTGAATCAAGTGACATAATATAATTGGTAATGTCACATCCAATTTGGTACACAAAATAAAACACAACAATTCGCTTTCTTTAAGTATTACAATACAGTGTATTATGCGCATGATAACATTGAATTTTCCTTTTCAATTAAGTGAACAGTTTTGATATGCGCAGTTTCTTAAGTTTAATTTCATTTTTCATTACAAAAAATGAGAAAACACGCTGTCAACGATTACATACCTGAGTTTGAAGTAGAAAGATTTTGTGTATATTTGGAGAAACCTGATTTTCTTGTCTTAAAAATGTTAACTTATCATCTTCTTTTTAAAAAAAAATTACAAAAACGTATTAAAGTATACGGCTTGTTGGTGGGAGTTACACTGGTGAAGGGCGTGTCGAAGTCAAGTACCATGACGCCTGGGGAACTGTCTGTGATGATGGTATTATTGACACTAACGCTAAAAGTTGTTTGTCGAGAGTTGGGATGTGGTAAAGTAGGCTTTATTTTTTTCTTTCTTGCACTTATTAAGATAGTTTTAACACATATACCAGTCTATAGTCGGAAATTATGATACTCTCTTAATACTGCAGGAAAGAATATTTAGAAATATTTGCATCGAAGATAATTGAGAGGTACACTGTACATGATATAGTGCAATAAATTCAAAACATATATCTATCTAGCATAATAATATGTGTACAAAAAATTAAGATAATTATTAAAAGATTTTTATCAGCATTCAATAACAGTCCTACGATTGGTAAATTTATCAATTATTAAATCATTCCACAGGCATGGCGCGATTCAAAAGCAGAGTGCTCCATTTGGACAAGGGACGGGGTCAATAGTTCTAGATGATGTATCTTGCACAGGAACAGAAAAGTCCATAGCAAGTTGTCAGCATAATGGGTTTACAATAACCAACTGTAACCATAGTGAAGACGTCGGTGTTGTGTGCTGTATGTGTTCTATTGACTCGTATATTTTCAGGTTGATAATAAAAATATCTAAGTTTGCCGGTGAGTGCTTACGAATGAGAAAATGTCTCAAGCGGTATATTGTTACGTTTTAATTATCTCAAATTATTGCCCAACTTGGCTACTCTGATCATCATGAAGTTACTTTGGTTGAAAAATGAAGGCTGAAAGAGGTGAAAGAATTTTGAGAAAAAATCTATCTTTCTCTCTCCACACCAACCAGCCCTATTTTAACCAAACATTGACACAAAGCATCCATGAAAGTTAGTGGTTTAACCCTATTTAAATGAAGGGGGGGAAACTTCGTTTAGGTAGAGATAATAGATGAATAGTATACATGTATATTGGATTGGTCATGTAAAACAATATTTTAGGATCATTTGGTCACAAAAAAAACAGATATATACAAATGTTAAAGTAGTCCTTCGCTAGTTTCAACCTAGTTCAATTAAACAATATTCCTTAGGTACGAAAGCCTAGAAGGCTCATTCGAGATTCAAGATTCGAAATACGAGATTCAAAATTCGAGATTAGAAATTCGAGTTTCAAGATTCAAGATCCAGATTAACCAATCAAAAGGCTCATTCGAGGTTCGAAATACGAGATTCGAAATTCGAGTTTCGAGATTCAAAATCCAGATTAACCAATCAAATGCGGGTTCAACATTTGATTACTCCCCTTTATTATGTTTTATCTATCAATAAATCGTTTAATATATTTATAACAAATGAGTCATTTGATTAAATTACAATGTAAGAAAGAGTGTTATATATATTAGAAGGAAAGTTAAATAATCATTGGATTTTTGATCAGCAAGATATACTTCAATATATATTTTGACTTTTTAAATATTAATTAGAATACATAAATGAGCAATATATATATTTTTGCATTGTCTACTTTATTTAAAGGGTTGTTGACATAATAATAAATCTAGTGTCTAAAGATTAACAAAATCCCCAACCCTACTCGCAACACCTGCCCATTTTTCCTGACACTGAAAATGTTACTTTGAAACACTTAAAAGGCAATGTAGCCTTGATAAATAAAAACCGCGTTCGTTTTCCTAATAGAGGGAAAACATAAAAATAAAGTTTTTTAATTACTTATCTTCATCTAAGGCTTTGATTTCTTGAATTAATTAACTACAATGTATAACATATACAATACAGATTGCCAATATAAGTTAAAATAAATGCAGCATTCATTTTATCTGATATCAAACAATAGATTAGTCTAAATTAGCTGCAGAACTATAGCGTTATGGTTCTATAATTTAGTCTTTGACAATAGCGTTATGGTCGAAAATCAAAATATACTCGTGAGACCTTATAAAGCTACAGTTCGATTCAGCAGTCAAGTCTTACTGCACAAATGTAACCTTTAAAAATGTAATGAAATATAAATCCTAGCATTACTGTACAGAGTAGAGACGATTCATGATATTTCATAACTTATTATAATCAATAACAATATTCTCCTTCAGCAATGATCTGATAGAAAAGTTGATCTACTTATAACGCTAGTCAACTATAAAACAATATAATATTCTATATATACGTATTTACTGTGTTGTTAAATGACAAAAATAAGATTATATATCTATTTTTTATGATGTAATATAAATTTAATTTTAGTTTTTTAATACACAAAACACTTTTTCTTGCATTATCATTTTAGCAAATGGTCAAATTGTAATAAATATAATCAACGAATTCTTGATAGTGAAATCATAATAAAGGGAAGTAATCAAATGTTGAATCCACTTTTGATTGGTTATTATGGATCTTGAATTTCGCAACTCGAATTTCGAATCTTGATTTTCGAATCTCGTATTTCGAAACTTGAATCTCGAATGAGCCTTCTGGGCTTTCGTACTTAGGATCAGACAAACCCTTGACACACCTGGGTCCGCCGTTATAAAACTTTGAGAATTCTCATAAACATTCTCAACTCAAGTCTTGAGAAATACTCACCTGAGAAATTTGCAATAAAACAGAGTTATTTTTCTCAATTTTTTTATGACGGACCCTGGTCCTGAGAATTTTGAATTTGAGAAAAGTCTCAGACTTTAGAGCATTCTCAGACTTAAGTATGTTTTATAACGGTGGACCCTGGTAAGCTGCTATTCAAAAGTTGGTGTATCTTGATACACGTGTCGTAATGGGTACATGTAGTTATAATCTAATCAAAGAGAATATATCTTTCAAATACGTCGTTTTCTTATGTCCCAGCTCACGAGCAAATCTTTTGTGATATACCAAACTTACTTAAAATAAAAGCTGTTTTCTGATTGGTAGTGTTGGAGCTCTGAAACATTGACATTGTGAAAATGAATGAATATATACATAGAAGCTTGCCCGAAATACAAGTAAGCTATATTTTGATAACACTTATCAATCGATGAAAAAAAATGCTCCAAATTTTGAGTGGGCTGATTTATGAACATTTAAGGACCCTCTCTACACAAGTGCAAAATTTTTTTGGGACATTGAGAAAAATATAGCGTATAAAGGAGTTAATATTGAGCTTATTTATCCAATTTTCACTGTATGGTGCGTGGCATTTACCCCCAGGAAAAATGTTATATATTAACTGACTTATATTCACGAAAGTTATTGTCCATTGATCCTTAAATTTGAAATTTCAATTCAATCAATATCGTCATAAATTGTTCTCTTGGTGTGCTTGATCAAGATACAGGTTCAAGTACACATTGAATTCTTTAAAGTATTGCAGAGCATTTGTGAAAGAGTGACACTGCCAGCTTACTTTTTTTTCAAAGCATGTAAGATAAAACTGATGTTGATATGGAATATATTGGGAAAAAAATGAGCTTGAAAGTTTCAGTCCGCTTGATTGGAGAATCGACATCTAATGGAACAGTGATTGTAAAACTGGGAAATACAGAGGGGAGTGTCTGCGATGACAACTGGGATAATGATGACGCTAGTGTTGTTTGTGGGATGCTGGGATACAATGGGTAATACCAGAAAAATAGTTATATTCAGAGTAGGAATGTTAGAAAGCAAAACCCCTCTACAAGTATCGTCATTCCGCGCCAAGGTTGTGTACAGAGTTTGGCAAATTGATCACATCCGTGAAACGTACAGAGATTTTGTAAACAGAGTACGAGCTCTGTTATTGTTGATGTTAACGATTCACCGGGAGGGTTCAATTGTTAAAGTTTGCTCACCACACCTGCACGGACTGACAATATGCTATGTGAATGTTTTGCTTTCGAACATTTCTACTCTGAATTTTCTGGATTATAGTTTGATATTTTTCAACTATATACAACAAGGTTGCCATTTTTCCGAAGGATTGAGAATAAAATTAAAATTTGTGAAAGCGCAAGGATGTGTCAATCAAACCAGTATAAAATTTTGAATTTTTATTAACTTTTAAATGAAATAAGATTTTTAATATATTTTTGTGTGAAATGCTATGAAAATATAAAAGTTGTGATATTTTACAGAAAACATTAATTTCAAATGTGTCTATGCACTTTTAAGGGTTTTACAATGACTAAATGTATTTGAAGCATTCTTACAGAACCATTAGCTCTAGTATTATGTATATTATGATACATGTATATGAAAAATTAACTACTGTTTAAGTATGTCAAACTTTTTTTTCGCAACTTATTAACTCTTTTTCAATTACCTTTCGATTTTCAGCACTACAGCTCAGACAGTATCTAACGCTCGTTTTGGAGAATTTTCTGGGCAGATGTGGATGGATGGAGTCAATTGTGGGGATAGTGAATCAGCTCTTGCTAAGTGTACCTTCAACGGATTTGGAAAAAATGACTGTAGTCATAGCGAAGATGCTGGCGTAATATGTTACTGTAGTAATCTGCCTTACAGAGTTTATTGAACACAGCAAATTTAAAATTGATTAATTTGAGTAAGTTATATTAATTATGCATTCGCTGCTTGATTGTGCCAATATATTCAATTTATAATATTAATTTTTAAAGATATACATTATATATATATATATATATATATACATGTATAAAATTCTATGACTTTGTAAGAAATAAAAAAAAATAAATAACAGAACAATATCATAAATCTTATAAGGTGAGAGAGAACAGAAAACATGAAACGTCTTTTACAGTAAAAAAAACTCCTGTGTTTTAGTATATATCACGACAGGTAAACTTCGGTATCTCGACATTGGATATGTCGACGTCCGTCAACGGCCCCTGCATTAACTATATAAATGATTTTTTAAAACTCTTGATACATCGCCCTCGGTTGAATACCCCACTTATCTCAAAGTATATTCACAGTCCCAAGGGCAAACTTTACTTGGTATATCTCTACACCCGCATGTTTCTGCTCTACTGGACATAACTGTTTGTCTGAGAGGGTCGTTTTCACATCCATATTTTCATTGCGCACTTTGTTCCATAGACTTTGTGCGTAGGCGGATCCAAAGCCCCCTAGGCATCTTTGAGACGTTTATTACTTTATGTTCAGCTTGGGTAATATAATTGATAACTCTACACGATTCTGTGTATATTTATCTCAAAACCTAACATAACTTTTACATTTGACGCATTTATCATTTTTTCTTACTTTCTCTGATGTGTTTATATAGTTTCAAGTTTATAGAACGCATTTTGTATCCTGGTTTGACAAGGAGCATATTACATTCTAATGTTGGATGGAAATCTTTGTTAATTTCAAAAAGCATTCGATTAAGAGAAATAACACTTTTATGAATAAATTCGATTTTTTAAAAAATAACTTCTTAGTTTTTTTTTATTATACATTTATAAAATAAAGGGATGATGAAATACATGTTATGCTGACCTAGCTTAGAGATCATTTTCCGATGGACCCGTTGGTGTCGAGATAACGAAGTTTACCTGTTTTTTTTTTAATTTTTCATGCAACAACGATGTGTATGATTTACATTACAGTGTTCATGTTTAAAAACAACAGCTATCAATACATTTTGATGACGTCATCATTTCATAATTATCTTGTTTAAGTTTTATATACTGGTGTCTCATTATATCGCGTTACTTAAAACTTTTGCATAAAAAAATGTAATTCCAATTTTTAACTTTAACTTTCATCAAATGATATTCATATACCAAACTATGGTCTAACTTTTTGGTGTCAAATTATTTCCCAAGCCTTCTTCGTTTAATTTGTTATCTATTTTTAAAACAGGCAGTCTTATTTACCTCCTAAATTGGAGTGTCTCATAGTATCGCGGTATATGGGAAAACATTGAAACTTGTGGTTGACTTGGACTTCAATTCTTATTTTCAATTTAAGGATGTAATTCTACATAAAAAAAAACTAAATACTTTCAAAACAATTGAACTTTAGTATGATTTTACTAAGTTATAAAATAAATGGTCTAAATATAATAAAAACGGGAATGAAAATCTTTAAATTACGTTTTATTTGAATAAAAATTTTTCCGACGCATGTTCCATTCTCTTTAATCATCACAAAAATTTACATTTAGACGACAAGCAGATAGTTTTATCCACAAAAGTGATATGAATTATGTAACTGATTTTTGGATATGTATACCCTGATACAATGGAACCCGCGATATAATGAGAATCAAGTATATGAAACATTTTTCATGGGATCATTGTGGAGAAATTTATCAGAAACCCAGTTTATGTACTTTTTTTGTTGTCAGCTATCCTTGTCAGTGCCTGTCTACTCATCAAAATGAAAGACATGTTTTAACCAGTCCTACGGAGCCTCCGACCTTTCTCTGTGCATTATGCCCCACATGCATATCTTAAAGCAGTTTTGTCAATAGATTTCTTGACCTGGTTAAGGGATAAAACCATATACTTTCTCCGTAAATATATGTATAAAGTTTTGATTCTTTATGTTCACGGGTCCAATATTGATATCATTGGAATTTTCAGTCAGAAATGAAATATATACATGAAGACATGAGTCTTTATTTATGTATATTAGAACATAATTAGAAATTAAACATGTTAAAATTACTAAAGCATTTTTAAAATGTCATAGTGTATATGGTTTGGATAAACAAGAGGCCCATGGGCCACATCGCTCACCTGAGCACTGTGGCTAAGAAAAAGTAGCAATTGGTTTATTATTGAAGATTTTTTAAGTCCAAAAATAGTCCAATGACCAATCATGGCTTTGCTATTTTTGAGAAGATAATTTAAAGAATTTTCCTATATATTTCTATGTAAAACTTTGGTCGGCCATTGTTGCCCCGTCCTACCCCCAGGGGTCATGATTTGAACAAACTTGAATCTTCACTACCTCAGCATACTTCCATTTAAATATGATGAATCATGGCTTTGCTATTCTTGAGAAGAAGATTTTTAAAGAATTTTCCTATATATTTATATGTAAAACTTAGGTCGGCCATTTTGGCCACGCCCTACCCTTAGAGGTCATGATTTGAACAAATTTTAATCTACACTGCCTGAGCATGCTTCCATTTAAATATGATGAATTATGGCTTTGCTATTCTTGAGAAGAAGATTTTTAAAGAATTTTCCTATATATTTCTATGTAAAACTTAGCTCGGCCATTTTGGCCCCGCCCTACCCCCGGGGGTCATGATTTGAACAAATTTAAATCTACACTACCTGAGGATGTTTCTCTATAAGTTTCATCTTTCCTGGCACAGTGGTTCTTGAGGAGAAGATTTTTAAAATATGCCACCAAATTTTCAGTTATTCCCAATTATTTCCCCTTCGCAGCACAGTTAAGGTTACAGTAAGGAGGCGGGGCCTAATTTGTACGGGAAATGTTTACTATGACGTCACACATAATATAGGGTCTTCAAAATACCACAAAATGAAATTATTTGCTATTTCAAACAGCTGG
>NW_026919129.1:0-15134 GCF_032062105.1 Saccostrea cuccullata | reverse complement strand
ACTTAAATATGATAAATAAACATTTACTGAAATTTTCAGCTTTGTGCGCCCATTACTTTTCGAGAAAAACGCTTTGTCCACGATTTTATGGGACAACCCTCGTATATATATTTGTATTGTCTACTAAGCTTAGCTTATATGTATTTCCTCTAGTAAGGACACTACAGGTACTTTTGGACAGACCCCCCCCCCTCCCCCGATATTCAATGCCAGGGCTTATTGGGCATTTTTTTCTTTACAAAATATATTTATTATACTTATTCGTCATGGCTACAATACGAAAAAATCGTAAAACCCCCAGAATAATCGATCAACAAAAAAATACATCATACAATGTAAGAGAGAAAGATATGCCACTCCAGTCTGTTTACGTTGTAACCCCACTGGTATTTCTATTTTTAAAAACATGCATTTATTTTATTTTAACCTAAAATGTCAATTCACACTGTCTCTACATATATTTCTGTGTTAGTCCATGCTATCGAACTGACTCTGCATCTCGTATAATCCCACATTTTCTCCTTAAACTGCATTCTCTCTTATAATGTTTATTGGGGTTTTTTGTTGAGCTATTATTCTGGGGGGGGGGGGGGGTTCGCCCGAGATTTTTTCGTATTGTACACATGATAAATAAGTGTAATAATTATAATTTGTGAAAAAGTGTCCTATAAGCCCTGGCTTTGAATATCGGGGGGGGGGGGGGGGGGTAATACATAAAAAAAAATAAGTTTAGTAGACAATACAAATATATATATATACTCCTGATATATGTAATCTGTTTAATGTTAAGAAGCTGTTATATAAATTGAAGTATATCTTACTGATTAAAAAAACCAATATTTATTTAAATTTACTTCTAATATATACAGTGGACCCCTGATTTATCCGGACGCTTTGGTTACCAGTCAATTTGTACGGATATGTGAAGCATCCGGATATCTGAATCACCAGATAAACAAGACACAATAACATTTTAAAATTTCGTTCCGATGAAAATCGTCCGGATATGGAGCATCCGGATATCTGGCGTCCGCATATCTGAAGGTCCACTGTATAACACTTTTTCTTGCATCTAAATTATTTAAATCACCCATTTGTTATAATTATATTAAACGATTTCTTGATAAAAAACATAATAAAGGGAAGTAATCAAATGTTGAACCCGCTTTTGATTGGTTAGTCTGGATCTTGAATTTCTCGACCAATTTTGAAATTCCGAAATTCCAATCTCGTATTTCGAAAGTCGAATCTCGAATTTGAACCTGCTTTTGATTGGTTAGCTTGGATCTTGAATTTCGAAACTCGAATTTCGAATCTCGAATTTTGAATCTCGTATTTTGAAACTCGAATCTCGAATGAGCCTTCTGGGCTTTCGTAAAATGGCAATAAAATTTTCAACATTTGATTTCTAGTTGAGTTATCACAATGTGAAGTTGTGTGATTTTTCCGGAATCCAGAAATTTCCATCAAATTCTCACATTCAAAACAAGATTTAGATATGGCCGCACGCAAACAACACGATAAAAATTTAATAGATTGTTTAAAATGGCACAATGAATTATTTCCCAAAGTATTATTCTGTTGTTTGCATGCGGCCACCATTAAAAATAAAAGGTACTTGTGGACAGGACCCCCCCCCCCCTCCTCCCCCCCCCCCATACACCCCGGTCAAAATATTTTTTTTCTTTTTTGTCATGAATTATGTTTGAGTACTTACTTACAACGTATTCCATATGAAAAATCCAAAAAATAACATTGATTTAACGATTTACTAAAAAAGTCATACCCTGGTATTTTATAATACCAGGGTATGACTTTTTTAGTAAATCGTTAAATCATTGTTATATTTCTGGATTTTTCTTATGGAATACGTTGTAAATAAGTACTAGAAACATAATTCATGACAAAAAATATATTTTGACCAGGGGTGTATAGTGGGGGGGGGTCCTGTCCACAAGTACCTGTGTGAAAAATATATAGGCCTAAAACGATGTTTTTCGAGGCGCGATTTTGATCGCTTCCGGTTTCGGTTTTTATATTCAGACGTAAACAAAGTTGGACGAGTCAAAAACAGACGTGGTAGTGGATTTATCGAAGTTCTAACCATTTAGCAGGTAGGGATGAATTGAAAAAATCAGAACAATTTTCATTTTGCATGCACTATTTACATGCATTGTTCAAAATTCAATCCCCTAAATTTGACGTGACAGACTCCGCTGACTCCGTGAACTCTGGTGACGGTAATCATGTCAAACAGTTGAAAATAGAAAATGATTATTATTCTTCCTTTTTTTTCTTTACAATTTTTGTGCAGAAGATTTCTCGGAGATGGCTCGACCGATTTACTTGAAAATTTCAGGAAAGGTGTATCTTTATCTAAACCTTATACGTTTTTTTCATTTTTTTGAAAATCACTTCCGGTCGAGAGTTATTGCCCTTAATTCAAAATTTTGAGGACCTCTTTGTCTGCGATAGAACTCAAAAACGGTTAAAGCTTGAGCACTGAAATTTTCTGTGATAATGAAGGACATGTTCCCATGTTGCAACAAGGTTTCCGATTTTTCGGAAAATGTGTAGTATGGAAACGGCCAAGGGTTGAAAGTTAGGAAACAAATCAAGAGTGAATTTTCGAGACATTTTGTATCATATCTTTAAAAGTATAGTCATTTTGTTAAGAGATACTGAACAATATTTGTGCAAAATGTCAAGTTCTTTCAAATGATGTCAATCAAAAAGTGCTGACTCATCAAATTAGGGATAAAAAGGACCCCGAACAATTTGTTGTATAACTCTTAAACGATCGATATTTTGTGATTATTTATAGAAACAAAAATGTTCCTCTTAAAAATCTTCAACTATATATTATACTGTTGACGTCATATATTACGTATTAAGGGACAAAAAGGGGATAATGATATTTTTTCCTACACCAGTATCTCAGTGACGGTTCAATGGATTTTGGTCAAACTTTTAGAGATGATAGGGAACAATGTTTTCTTGAGAATATTTTTTTCATTTTTTATCAATTTACTTCCGTTTGCTAAATATGACGTATTTTTGACGTTTTGCTGCAATGCTGGTATGTCATATTCTGAAAAAACCACGCAAAATAGAGATTTGAAATTTTCAGGAATGATTAAATGTAATCCTGGCATGTGCACATGAGTTTTGAAATTTTAAGAAGACGTTTTAATTTTTTTCAATTTTAAATTAAAATTTTTCAAAAAAAATTTTTGTTCCAATTTTAAAATTTCTTATACCATCAGATAGATCTTGGCAAGAGCTTTCCAAAAATGTATTTGTTTTGTGTGTGAGTACAATAATAAACAATATATACGCTCAGGTGTGTTAAGGACACTTGAGTGCAAGTGTACTCTTAGAAATTTTCTTTTAAAAAATCATAACACTTTCATTTATTGACCGATTTCAAATATTTTTGTACCATCAAATAGATCTTTTCAAGACCTTTCCAACGGTATCTTTCTTTTTATTGTACGTGCACTAATAAAGAAAATATAAGCTCAGATAAGTTATACCTTCATTTTGACAGGACATGTCAAATTCATTATCAAGGACATTTGCAGATGACCGCGCTCTTCGGTGCTCTTTGATCTTTGGTGGATATCGTTTGATTTCTGTAAAAAGTCATTTCTCTTTCATTTCTTGACCGATTTTAAAAATTTTTAATTCATTAAATAGATCTTTTTAAGAGCTTTCCAACGGTATATTTTTTTATATTGTAAATGCAATGGTAAAGAAACTATGAACGCAGGTATGTTAGCATATTGTTTTGACAGAACATGTCAAACTAATTATCAAGGACGCTTGCGGTCAGCGCGGCTGAATGAACTCTTCGATCTTTGGCCTACATACTTCGATTTCAAGAAATATTACACAATTTATTGGGAAATTCTCGAATAAGGTCAAAAGCGTGAGATTTTATCGATTCAATTTTCTTTTTCAAAAAACTTGAATTGCATCCAAATGTGAAGAAAGGACTTTTATGTATTTTATGAGTGGAGAACATAAGTCCATGTGTTTTGAGATCGTTCAAAGGTCAAATAGAGTAAAATCAAATCGATTTAAATCTTTCAAAAAAATTAAATGGCTCTTAATTGTTTAAACATGGGCTATATCCGTATTTAAAAGATCGAGAACAATATATAAGGTTTTTTGAAATCCTCTAACTTCTAATAAAGTGAAATTTAAACGATTTTAAATTTTCAAAAAAATTTAAATTGTTTTCATATGTCAAATCAAGTACTATAATTGTATTTTGACAGATAGAGAACATTATACAACGTGTTTTGAAATCTTTCAAAGGTCAAACAGAGTGAGAATTAGACGATTAAAATTTTTCAAAAAATTTAAATTGATTCCAAATGTAAAATTAAGAACTACATTTTTATTTTCAAAGATGTAGAACATCATACAAAGTGTTTTGAAATCTCTCAAAGGTCGAATAGAGTGAGATTTAAACATTAAAATTTTTCAAAAAATTTAAATTGCTCCCAGATGTAAAACTGAGTACTATATTGGTCTTTTGACAGATGAAGAACATCATTCGATGTGTTTTAAAATCGTTCAAATGTCAAATAGAGTTTGATTTAAACGATTTAAATTTTTCAAAAAATTTTAATTTCTGCCAAATGTAAAATCAACTGCTACATCTGTATTTTGACAGATGGAGAATATCATATTATGTGTTTTAAAATCATTCAAAGGTCAAATAGAGGAAAATTTAAACGATTTAAATTTTTCAAAAAATTTAAATGGTTTCTAAATGTAAAATTGAGTACCATATTTGTACTCTGTTATATGGAGAACATCATACAATGTGTTTTGAAATATCTCAAAGGTCAAATAGAGGGAGATTTAAACGATTTAAATTTTTCAAAAAATTTAAATTTCATCCAAATAAAAAATCGAAGATGAAATCTGTATTTTGACAGATGGAGAACATCATACAATGTGTTTTGAAATATCTCAGAGGTCGAATAAAGCAAGTTTTAAACGATTTAAATTTTTCAAAAAATTTAAATTTCATTCAAATAAAAATTTGAATATGAAATCTGTATTTTGACAGATGGAGAACACCATAAAATATATTTTGAAATCTCACAAAGGTCAAATTGAGGGAGATTTAAACGATTTAATTTTTTCAAAAAATTTAATTGCTTACAAATGTAACAAAATGCACAACATGTGTATTTTGACTGATAGACAACATTAGACAATGTGTTTTAAAACCTGTTATAGCGCTTGATTTTACATTTGGAAGCAATTTAATTTTTTTTGAAAAATTTAAATCGTTTAAATCTCACTCTATTTGACCCTTGAGAGGTTTCAAAACACATTGAATAATGTTCTCTATATCTCACAATACAATTAAAGTACTTGCTTTTACATTTGGAAGCAATTTAAACTTTTTGAAAAATTTAAATCGTTTAAATTTCACTCTATTTGACCTCTGAGGGGTTTCAAAACACATTGTATGATGTTCTCTATATCTCACAATACAAATAACGTACTTGATTTTACATTTGGAAGCAATTTAAACTTTTTGAAAAATTTAAATCGTTTAAATTTCACTCTATTTGACCTCTGAGAGGTTTCAAAACACATTGCATGATGTTCTCTATCTGACAAAATACACATATAGTACTTGATTTTACATTTAGAAGCAATTTAAATTTTTTGAAAAATTTAAATCGTTTAAATCTCACTCTATTTGACCCTTGAGAGGTTTCAAAACACGTTGTATGATGTTCATTATATCTCACAATACAAATATAGTACTTAATTTTACAATTGGAAGCAATTTAATTTTGTTGAAAAATTTAAATCTTTTAAATTTCACTCTATTTGAGCTCTGAGAAATCATTATTTTTGTATAAAAATCTCAATCAAAAACCTATCTCATCTTTTCAAGAATCGGACGGAAGACCCACTCGTTGCTCGCAACGAGATCGTATCTAGTTATTCTTATTAAGGTCTTCCGTCTTCAGCGGAAGACCTTCTTGTTATTCTTAGGTTTCTTTTTCACTTTTATTATTATTGTTTTTTTTTCTTACCGATATTGTGCACGCGATTTCTCGAAAACGGCTGGATGGATTCCCATGAAACTTTCAGGACTTATGTAACATCACTTGAACCTTATGCGTTTTTTTCTGTTTTGATGACGTCACTTCCGGTCCGGAGTTATCAGCACTTTAATGATTTTTTAAGGGTCAGTTTGTCCGCACGGATTCTCCTAAACGACTTTAGATAGACACGTGATACTTTCAGGTGTAGTAGACCTATGTCTGTAGATTTGTGGAATGTATTTTATTTTTACTGGAAGTGCTGCACGTCGGCGCTCGGTATGGCCCGAAAATAGGCCTATCGCGAATTTCAAAATTTTTAGCACTTTTTCTACGATATCTTTTAACCTGGAAATATTTTGTTAAAACATATAGAACAAAAGAAGTGTAGAATTTTAAGTTCTTCCAAATGATATCTCGAAAAGAGGGCTGGCCCCTAAAATTAGGGGCCTACAGGGGCCGAAATTTTTTCCTTTATATCTCAAAAAGTATTGAGAATTTGTAATACGTCTATAAAGCAAAGTTGTTCAAAATGTCAAGCTTAATCTAATGCAGTCGTCAAAATACGTCCGTCGACGTCATTTCCGGCCAAACCGGAAGTAGTCGAGAAACGCGTATTTTTACCGTTCTTGAAAAATTTTTGGGTAACATCTGTCACTGGGAGCATAAAAATTAATTTTCTGTCCGTCGTCGACACTTCCGGTCACACCGGAAGTAGCATAAACTTCCGGTCAAACAGGACGGAAGACCTACTCGTTGCTTTGCAACGAGCTTTGCTCTAGTTATTATTATTATTCTTTTTTTTTGACAAAATTTTGTGCAGGCGATTTCTCGAAAACTGTTCAGCGGTTTTTCATGAAACTTTCACAAAATATGTGCCATTATATGAAGTTGTTACATCCGAAGAGAAATTTGGAAAATTCTCTTCTGGTGCCAAGTTATGGACGATTTCCTGATTTTAAAATGCAATTTTGTCGCCCCTTTTTCTCGAAAATGGCTAAAAATATGACCTGGAGACTTATTGGAGACGATAGTTTGTCACTTTGTGGTTTGCAGAATCACCTTTTCGTGCGTCGTCAGTACTTCCGGTTGTTACGAGATGCAAATTCAAAAATTCGTATTTTCTAACTTTTTTGTTTTTCAGTATTTTTCATTTATTTTTGGTATGTAAATAGAAGTCCTCCTTATGATGCTTACTATATAATTTGTTTGAATGTTGATAAATCTAAACTCTAGATATAAGCATTCAAAAATCTGAAGCGGGTCCAAAATGGCGGCTGTCTCTGTCAACGCCGACATTTCGCAATAGGGGTTTACGGAGGCAGTCGAGCGTTTGCTTGAACGAAAGTAACATAAGGATAAATGAAATGTAAAGGAATACATGGATCGTCACGTCGTAGTTTCGCTGCAATTCTGTGTCAAACTAACGTCTTCTATAATTGGATTTGGCTGGTTTTCAAAGTAGAAGAAGAAAAGACTAAATGTGGAAATGAAATTCGATACCTAATATCATTTGTGCACCACGGAAAACAGATCTTAAATCATACTTATAAGTAAAACTTTCTCAAAAAAGAATATCAATTAATATTGAAAGTTTAAATCTTAACCAGTTTTTCCTATGCACACTTGTGTCATATTAAACTAATAAATAATCAGAAATAAGAAAACGATTTTTTAAAGAACTCTTGGGGTTTATTTTAGAATTCTTGTCTTAAAGACCTGTTTCAAGTTATTGAGCATAAATGATATCTCTTTCCTTGACCGTCGTAGAGTGAGCCATGTTTTTCGGCAAAACACTTCGACCTCTTTCGATTACTATTCGGGATAGTTCAATGGGGATAAATAGGAAATTGAAAAAAGTTAAAAATTAATAACAGTTTCACCGCTTTAGTGTTACATGCATATATACAATATGGAATTTGTAAAATGTGTTAAATATACTTTCTAAACCTAGAATCTAAGGCTATAAGATTTTTTTTTTAAATTTCTTTGAAGCTATCACACCTATTTAATAGAACATTCCAGAGAAAAGGCGCGAAGATTTACTCCTGGCGTTTGGCGCTAAATTTTGAATAGTGACCCACCTTTCATACTAAGAGAGAGGCACTGCTTCGTAAATATGTACAAGTAGATTTAGTGTAGATGTCCCGATAGTGTAATATTTAGTATGTTGGATTTTTGTGCTGGTGACTTGGGTTTAATCCCCTTGTGTGCAAATCTTTTTTTTTACATTTTCATCACGATTTTACGTTTTCTTTCCGGAATCGGACGGAAGACCTCTCGTTGCTCGCAACGAGTTTCATCTAGTTATTAAGGTCTTCCGTCTTCAGCGGAAGACCTTTCTGTTATTCTTAGGTTTCTTTTTCACTTTTATTATTGTTTTTTTTCTTACCGATTTTGTGCACGCAATTTCTCAAAAACGGCTTGATGAATTTTCATGAAACTTTCAGGACTTATGTATCATCACTTGAACCTTATGCGTTTTTTTCTCTTTTTTTGATGACATCACTTCCGGTCTGAGATATTGCCGATTTGATGAATTTGAAAGGGTCAGGTTGTCCAGAGTTTTTCTGGAAAATGGGTTAAGATAGAAACATGAAACTCTCAGGTATGATAGACCTATGTCTGTAGATGTGCCTTTCGCATTTCAATTTTTCCGGAAACGCCGCACGTCGGCGCTCGCTATGGTCCGAAAATAGTCCTGTCGTGAATTTCAAAATTTCTAATACCTTTTCTTCGATATCTTTTTACCTGGAAATATTTTGTTAAAACATATAGAACAAAAGAGGTGTAGAATTCCAAGATCTTTCAAATTATATCTTGTAAAAAGGGCTGGCCCCTAAAATTAAGGGCCCAGAGGGGCCAAAAGTTTTTCCTTTATATCTCAAAAAGTATTGAGAATTTGTAATACATCAAAGAAGCAAAGTTGTTAAATATGTCAAGTTTAATCTATTAAAATCGTCATTATACGTTCGGCGACGTCACTTCCGGCCAAACCGGAAGTAGTCGAAAAACGCGTATTTTTGCCGTTCTTGACAAGTTTTTGGAAAACATATGTCTCTGGGAGCATTTAAATTAATTTTCCGTCCGTCGTCACTTCCGGTCAAACCGGAAGTAGCAAAAAATTGCGTATTTTTGCATTAATTAACAAAGCTTTAGAGAATTCAAACCATTTTAAGGCGTTTTTTTCTCTTTTTTGTTAGAAATGAAAGCTACTTTCGGTCAAACAGGACGGAAGACCTACTCGTTGCTTTGCAACGAGCTTTGCTCTAGTTGTTATTATTATTGTTTTTTTTTTCTTACCGATTTTGTGCACGCGAGTTCTAGAAAACGGCTCGCTCGATTTTCATGAAACTTTCAGGACTGATAGAGCGTCACCTCCGGTTTTGAGATTTCCGCATTTAAGTGATTTTCAGAGGGTCACTTTGTCCGGCAGTTTTCTGAAAAATCACTCAACGCAGAAGCATGAATTTTTCAGTGATGCTAGAGCAACCTTTTAAGAAGTGAATTTCGTATATCACAACCACCGGAAATACGAAGCGCCGACGCTCGCTATGGCCCAAAAATAGTCCTATCAAGAATTTCAAAATTTTTAACACTTTTTCTACGATAACTTTTTACCTAGAAATATTTTGTTAAAACATGTAGAACAAAAAAAGTATAGAATTCGGAGATCTTTCAAATGATACCTCGAAAAAAGGGCTGGCCCCTTAATTCAGGGGCCGAGAGGGGCCGAACGTTTTTCCTTTATATCTCCAAAAGTATTTAGAATTTGTAATACGTCAAAGAAGCAAAGTTGTTTAAAATACAAGCTTTATCTAATGGCGTCGTCAAAATACGTCCGGCGTCGTCACTTCCGGTCAAACCGGAAGTAGTCGAAAAACACATTTTTTTGCCGTTCTTGACAAGTTTTTGGGTTATATATGTCTCTGGAAGCATTAAAAGTAATTTTTCCGTCCGTCGACGTCACTTCCGGTCAAACCGGAAGTAGCAAAAAATCACTTTATATTGAAGAATTTGATAAAATTGAAATTATAAAGTCACTGGACTTTATTACTTATTTTTTTTAATGTTCCTGCAGATCACTTCCGGTCAAACAGGACGGAAGACCTACTCGTTGCTTTGCAACGAGCTTTGCTCTAGTTATTATTATTATTATTATTGTTTTTTTTCTTACCGATTTTGTGCACGCGAGTTCTCGAAAACTTCTCGCTCGATTTTCATGAAACTTTCAGGACTGATAGAGCATGAAAAAAACTAGATATATAATTTTTTATTTTGATGACGTCACTTCCGGTTTTGAGATTTCCGCGTTTTAGTGATTTTCAGAGGGTCACTTTGTCCGGCAGTTTTCTGAAAAACCACTCAACACAGAAGCTTGAAATTTTCAGTGATGCTAGAGCAACCTTTGGAGAAGTGAATTTCGTATATCACAACCACCGGAAGTACGAAGTGCCGACGCTCGCTATGGCCCGAAAATAGTCCTATCAAGAATTTCAAAATTTTTAACACCTTTTCTACGATAACTTTTTACCTAGAAATATTTTGTTAAAACATGTAGAACAAAAAAAGTACAGAATTTCAAGATCTTTCAAATGATACCTTGAAAAAAGGGCTGGCCCCTTATATCAGGGGCTGAGAGGGGGCAAACGTTTTTCCTTTATATCTCAAAAAGTATTTAGAATTTGTAATACGTCAAAGAAGCAAAGTTGTTCAAAATGTCAAGCTTTATCTATTGCAGTCGTCAAAATACGTACGGCATCGTCACTTCCGGCCAAACCGGAAGTAGTCGGAAAACGCGTTTTTTTGCCGTTCTTGACAAGTTTTTGGGTTACATTTGTCTCTGGCAGCATAAAAAGTAATTTTTCCGTCCGTCGTCATCACTTCCGGTCAAACCGGAAGTAGCAAAAATGACTTTTTTTGAAGGTTTTGATGCAAAATTGAAATTATAAAGTCACTGGAGACTACTTACAGTGGCTGGAACGTTATTGTTGACAAACCAATCGTGTAGAATCGTTCGTTTATCGTGAGTGATCGTTCGTCTAACGTGCAAGATCGTTCGTGTATCAGACTCAATCGTGTGCGTTTTTAATCGTGCGAGATCGTGCGTTTAGAATCGTGTAAATTTCGTTTTGTAAGTTTTTATCGGAATGTTATTTGTAAAATAAGCATTTTCCTTGTTTGTTTTTCTTAATTTATTAATTAAAATTCAAATAAAATGAAAAAGCGCAATTTACATAAAAGAATGCAGAACGAACTAATTATCTCCCGTAAACAAGCAATATAGTAAGTCGTACAATATTAAGTTCTCGTCAAATAGCGCGATCAATATTGTGATAAACCGTACTTAGATCTTTAACGCCTTTTTGAAATATCTGATTTTAATTATTATTACTTCTTATTGTGGTCAAGATAATCTTGAAATCAATTCATTGAAAATAAATGATTTTTTTTTTTACAAAGAAATAAACATTTCTCAATGCTTACATAACTAGTTAGTCGACAATTATACATGGACACGGCATGATATTCGGGAGTTTTGATTATCTGTGTTTATCTCTTGAGCCTATTTGTAATTAATTAATTTTAAATTTCTGCAAATAAAAGAGTTGAATAATTGGCAAGTTTATCAGACATTGAATCATTGGAAACATAAGGATAAAATTTGTAATTATGATTTAAGTCATTCCATGCTGCCATTTTTAGACGGGGTCACGTGACCCCGTCTTTTAGTTTACTCTCAGAGGCCTAAAAATAGAAAACGGAAGCCGTGGTGATAACACATGAATTAAATCTACGCATACGAAAGAGTGCAGAAATTGTTTCGATCAAAACATAAACATTTTGTATCAAACTGAAGAAATTGATATGAACCTTTGTCTAACTCAACTAATAAAGTATTTTGATAATTTAAACCTGAAAATATTAACTGTAAATAACACTAGTAGACAAAGTACTATCCTGCGTATTATTATGACTGTGTACGCATCATCCATTGTTTACTTCCTGAAAAATTATTAGTTCGTACCTGATGAAATTCGGAGCAGTTCAGAAAGGTTTCCAGACTGAGCAATTATTAAAATTTCTACTTCAAATCAAATTAAATGAAAAATGTGAATGTATATTATTCATAGTTTTGTTTTTAGTATGTTAATGAAAAAATAAAGTTGTTATTAAAACTCTTTAAAAAAAAATCATTTTAATTTTGTGAAATCTAGCATGAAGATTATTTTGACCCCGTCTTTCAGTACTGTCTCAGTACTTTGATTGTTCAATCGTATCCTCCTTTCTGCATATCATGATATCCAATTCAATCAAATTATACGACCCACATACATGTACATCATCTAATAGAACGAACAAAATCCGTTTTTTAGCTCACCTCAACGAAGTTGGGGGAGCTTATGTAATACCCTCGGCGTCGGCGTCGGCGTCGGTGTCGGTGTCGGCGTCGGCGTCGGCGTCCCAGGTTAAGGTTAAGTTTTTTGGAGCAGTTTTCTTTTTAAGTACTTCTATGTCCTATATTGATTAGACATGCATGGAAGATGGTTTTAGTGTGTTTCATTGTACCAGTCAAAGTTTCAGATGCTGCAATTTCAGCAAAGGAATGACCAGGTTAATGTTTTTGGAGCAGGTAAACATTTTTGGTGGAGTTTTTGGTGTAGGTTTCATTTCCAAGTAACTATAAGCCCTATGTTGACCAAACTTGCATGGATGATATGTCTAAGGATGCATACTACCAGGCTTGCTTCGGATGCTGAATCTGACCTACTTTTTACGGTTGAGTGAACAGGTTAAAGTTTTTGGTGCAGGTTTCATTTCCAAGTAACTATAAGCCCTATGTTGACCAAACTAGCATGGATGATACATCTACGGATGCATACTACCGGGCTTGCTTCGGATGCTGAATCTGACCTACATTTTATGGTTGAGTGAACAGGTTAAAGTTTTTAGTGCAGGTTTCATTTCCAAGTTACTATAAGCCCTATGTTGACCAAACTTGCATGGATGATATATCTAAGGATGCATACTACCGGGCTTGCTTCGGATGCTGAATCTGACCTACATTTTCCGGTTGAGTGAACAAGTTAAAGTATTTGGTGCAGGTTTCATTTCCAAGTAACTATAAGCCCTATGTTGACCAAACTAGCATGGATGATACATCTACGGATGCATACTACCGGGCTTGCTTCGGATGCTGAATCTGACCTACATTTTATGGTTGAGTGAACAGGTTAAAGTTTTTAGTGCAGGTTTCATTTCCAAGTTACTATAAGCCCTATGTTGACCAAACTTGCATGGATGATATATCTAAGGATGCATACTACCGGGCTTGCTTCGGATGCTGAATCTGACCTACATTTTCCGGTTGAGTGAACAAGTTAAAGTATTTGGTGCAGGTTTCATTTCCAAGTAACTATAAGCCCTATGTTGACCAAACTAGCATGGATGATACATATAAGGATGTATGCTACCAGGCTTGCTTCGGATGCTGTATCTGACCTACATTTTCTAGTTGAGTTAATAGGTTAAAGTTTTTGGTGCATGATTCATTTCCAAGTAACTATGAGTTCTTTAATGACCAAACTTGCATGTATGATACATATAAGGATGCATACTACCAGGCTTGCTTCGGATGCTGAATCTGACCTACTTTTTGCTGATGAGTGAAAATGTTAGTTTTTGATGGATATTTCATTTCCAATTAACTATGAGCCCTTTAATGAGCAAACATGCATGGATGATACATCTTAGGATGCACACTAATGGACTTGCTTCGGATGCTGAATTCGACATACATTTTCAGATAATAGACAAGGTAAAAGTTATGGGTGCAGGTCTATTACCAAAAAACTATAAGGCTTATATAACATTGTATAAACCAAACTTGCACAAATGTTGCATCAAGAGATGAAAACTCTCAAATTTGCTTCAGTTGCTGGATTTTAATTACATTTTCATGAAGAAGAAGTAGTTTAAATTTTTTATGTAGGTCTATTTCAAAATCAGATTAAAATTGCTTAAATATTTTCATTTTTGGAATGTACACTTCTTGTTGGTTAATTGTTTGACTTTGCCTTACTTAAAGACAACATTCGTTGAGGTGAGCTCTGTAATCTCTGATTACCTATGTTTTTATTTTTATCGGAGAAGTACCTTAGAAATAAATATTTTTAATCTAAAACATTAAGTCTTGCATATATTTAGTTACAGAAATATCATTTTCCGTTTTTTTCTTCAAAGTCTGTGAAATAATATTGATAATTCTTTGAAATCTTAAATAAGTATTAAGCCGTATTTCGTTTACAAAATATTGATTCCTAAATATTTTGAACTATTTTGAGTGAAGAATCGTGCGTTTGCGTTAACAATCGTGTAAGATCGTGTAACGTGTAGAATCGTGAACGATAAAGATCGTTCGTGTAACAGGTTTAATCGTGCGGAATCGTTCGTGTAACGTGATCGTTCGTGTAAGTTGTCAACAATAACGTTCCAGCCACTGTAGCTAATTGCTTTCTTTTGTTCCGTTACTTCCGGCACTTCCGGTCAAGATTTTGTCATTTTAGAGGGTCACTTTGTCCGGCAATGTTCCAAAAACCGTTGAAGATAGAAATTGAAATTTTCAGTGATGATAGAGCAACCTTTGGAGATGTGAATTGAGTATATTATTATTACTGGAAGTGGAACGCCAGCTCCCTATGGCGCAAAAATAGTCCTATCAAGAATTTCAAAAATTTGACACCTTTTCAAAGATAACTTTTTACTTAGAAATATTTTGTTAAGACATGTAAAAAAAAGAAGTGTAAAATTACATGATCTTTTAAATATTCTCGAAAAAAAGGGGTGGCCCCTAAAATTAAGGGCCTAGAGGGGCCGAAACTATGTCCTTTATTTTAAAAAGTATTGAGAATTTGTAATATGTGAAAGAAGCAAAGTTGTTCAAAATGTCAAGCTTTATTAATGGGGTCGACAAAATACGTCCGGCGACCACTTCCGGTCAAACCGGAAGTAGTAAAAAATTGCATATTTTTGCTGTTCTTGACAGGTTTT
>NW_026919128.1:0-15577 GCF_032062105.1 Saccostrea cuccullata | reverse complement strand
TATAGCTATTTAAATTTTCAGCCAATCAGATTGCAGTGCACGTGCATGCACGTGTTTTCATGATCATTGCTTTATAACATGTTGTAGCATATCCTAATGCAGGGCTATATTCAAACTTTCAAAGGATTTCGTCAAAAAACAAGAAAGATATTGAGACTTTAGTTTCAGCCAATCAGAGCAAAGCGCACGTGCATGCGCGTGAGATCTTGGTATTTTGACCATGTTGTCTTGTCTATACTACTTATATATCCTTACATTATGAGTTTCAAAGCATTTCATCAAAAAATAGAAAAGTTACGGCAGTATACATTATATTTGCCATTTAACGTGTTGCACGTGCGTGCTCTTGCAAGCACGTGCGCGCAAAATGACCTTCGTTGGGCAACTCTACATAACATGCCTACTGACCCTAAAAAGGTTTCACCTAAGTCGGATGTATAGTTTACAAGATCACTCGCGGACAAAATTTTCCCAGGAAGAAAAATAATAATAATAATAAGAAACAGAGTAAAAACAATATGTTCCCCAACTTCGTTTGGGGAACATAATAATAATAATAATAATAAGAAACAGAGTAAAAACAATATGTTCCCCAACTTCGTTTGGGGAACATAATAACTAGTGCTAATTGTAACGGGGACCGTGTTCCCCAAACGCTCCCCAACTCCCTTTTGGTGCCATAATCCCTGTAAGCTTCATTAAATAAGACAAACTTATGCATTTGAGACTTTAACAACGTTTACCCAGAAGTGTACCACGTTCATTCAAATTTTAGCATTGCACGCGTGCGCATGTGAATGCATGTGTGTAATAACCATATCATCTTGTCTACACAATCTATATATTTCAATATACTTAATATTTATATATAAAGTGTATTTTTGAATTTACTCATTTTACGTGCACGCACGTGCATACATGAGCATGGTGACCATACCTTATTGTAGAAGTCCATTATATCTATTTATATTCTAAATCCCACCCCAATTGGTTGAAAACCAAGGGAGTTACAGCTGTTTAAAGTTTCAGCCAATCAGATTGCAGCCCTAGTACACGCACGTATATGCATGTGCATGGTGACCATACCTTCTTGTAGAAGTCCATTATATATCTATGTTCCAAATCCCATCCTGTTTGGTTGAAAACTAAGGGAGTAATAGCTATTTAAAGTTTGAGCCAATCAGATTGCAGCGCACGTGCATGCACGTGTTTTCATGAAAATTGCTATACATCATGTTGTAGAATATCCTAATGCATGGCAAAGTTCAAAATTTCAAAGGATTTTGTCAAAAGACAAGAAAGATATTGAGACTTTAGTTTCAGCCAATCAGACCGAAGTGTACGTGCATGCGCGTGAGATCTTGCTATTTTGACCATGTCATATTGTCTATGTTACTAATATATCCTAATATAATGAGTTTCAAAGCATTTCATCAAAAATGTTACAAGTTACGCTTATATTCATTGTATTGATCATTTCTCGTGTTGCACGTGCGCGCTCTTGCAAGCACGTGCGCGCAAAATGACCTTCGTTCCGCAAATCTACATAACATGTCTACTGACCCTAAAAACATTTCACCTTAGTCGGATGTGTAGTTTACGAGATCATTCGCGGACAAAAAAGTGCCCAGGAAGAAGAAAAATAATAATAATAAGAAACAGAGTAAAAACAATATGTTCCCCAACTTCGTTTGGGGAACATAATAAGAAACAGAGTAAAAACAATATGTTCCCCAACTTCGTTTGGGGAACATAATAATAAGAAACCGAGTAAAAACAATATGTTCCCAAACTCCGTTTGGGGAACATAATAATGGAGTCGGACATAAATATTCTGTCAACGAAAAATGTTGAAAATATAAATAGGCATGCAGGCGCTGATCCAGGAATTTTTTTTCCGGGGGAGGGGGGGGGGGGTGTCCACCTCTGTCAAAAAAAATTCCAAACATGTCTGTTCTATCCCTTACGTGGGACGCACCCAAAATATTTTTTCTTTGAAACTATAAAAATAAATCTGTATAATTTTCTCAATAAAATATGTATAATTCAGAATTCAAAAAAATATTTATCGAATCACAGGCCAATTTTTAATCGATTTTGTAATGGTTTTAAAAAGTGGATCTTATCAATCTTGGCAGCTAGTTTATTTGTGTCGATATCTCAGCGGACAATCTCGTGAGGTGCATGTGTACACATTGCTCTTGTTATCTAACAGAATGTGATTAATTGCTAGATGAAAATTAAAACGAAAATACAACGACTTTCTGAAAGTCACATAAATTCTTTCCATATCTATATCTGTTTACCATGTGTACATACACTTTCCAATTATCGCTTAAATTCGCTAATTTATATCGCCTATATATAATCGAATCTCTTCGTCATGAATAAGTAAACATGTACATAGACCCAGGGGAGAGAGAGATAGAAAGATTGTCTGCGACACCGCAACTTCTGGGGTTTTTTCGACTAGCGGTAAAAAAAAAACCAAAGATCGAGACTTCGTAGATCATTCCTGGTAGATCGTGAGAAAGGATTCAGTGCTCTCGAACAAATATTAAAAGTGAAAGAATATTAAAACTCAACTAGCTATAGAGTTTTATAATAAATTATATAATTATTTAAAATTTTTATTTTACTGTTCATATCAACCTGAACATTCTCAATTATATATTGATCAGCGGCGTCGGACCTGGGGGACTGGGGGACTAATCCTCCCCCACATTTCTTGCAAAGATAGACATACATGTAATATATAGGCATTGAACATTTGGGTTTAGCCCCCCCCCCCCTTTCCACTTTCAATAGGCACAATTTGCAGTGTAGTCAAAAGAACAGTGAGTGGAACGGTTTTAAAATTATACTCGAAGAAGTTTGATCTAGATTACCCCACCCCACCCAACCAAATAGGATTTTCGCGTTTAGACAATTTCTTTTTTCAAGTTTTTTTTCGTGTTCAGTTTTTTCCCTTTAAGTTAGCTAATAGACCCCACCCCACCCCACACTTTAATAGGTATCTTTGATTATAATTATATTACAAGTGCAATTGATACGGAATGGTTTCATGCTATTTAAAACGTGTGGTTTACTTTTCTAAGGTTAATTATGTTTTCCCATCCTTTTCAAGTAGTGATAAAAAAAAGACATTTTAACAATAAATTGCAAATTTGTTTATAAATGTATTCCTGCTTCACAATGTCTGGGAGAAAATGATTCATTGTCAATATCCGTTGGATTTATCCCATTTGAACAAATTCATTGTAGAAAAAAATCCCAATGGGAGAAAATACACCATCTGACATTTTTCCTCCCTTGGGAGAATGGTGGGATACTTAGTTGGACTGAAAATCCCACCATTCACCCATATGCATGGGATTCTTAATTTTAAGACTTCCTGTTTATAGAGGAGGAGATGTTTGTGAGTTCAGCTTGAGATTAAAGGATACTGCTAAGAAATCCCTCCGAGTGATGGAGATGCATTTCATAGTGGAAAAGGAAGACAATTATAGCATATCTATATTCCTGAATCAGCATATGAATGATTAATAGGTATACATGTAAATGCATAAAGACTATACACAATCTTTTCTGACAAATAGAAATAAACACCGTATAATATATAATACATTTATTGACTGAGTTCGAGGTCAACATGCGTTTTGTCGGACCCAAAAACCGAAGTGTCTACCTGAGGCCGTTAGACCGAAGGCAGACACTTTGGTTCGAGGGTCCGACAAAACGCATTTTGCCCTCGAACTCAGTCAATAAATGTTTTGTTACACTTTCATTTAATCTTAAATGTATTTTGTACTGTCTTTCATGATGTAACATTAGGTCCATAACTGTTGAACACCAACGAATGCAAATGAGACTAAGCTCCGCCCGTTATTTGACGTAAGCGGTACAACATCCCACCGAGACCGCGGTCCAACATCTCACTCAGCGGTCAAACGTCGATTTTTTTTTTTTTTTTTTTTTTTTTTGGCCCGCTCAGCAAAACATTAATAATGTTTTGAAGGTATAACAATAGAAACGTTAGACTTTTTTCGTATAGATTTTTATAGGACAAATTCTAAAGGTTACTTGTATAACAATATACATGTATGTTGGAACAGAAAACTACAGTATTAAATTTAAATACCTGATCGTATGAATCCTTGAATTTCTTCCTTCTATTTTGTTTTAGTTTGCTGTCGAGTTGGTTACTCTACAAAAAATTATTGAATTGGTCAGCCAATAAAATTTAACTCCTTTGTCATGTGACTACAACATTTTTTTTTTCTTGGTAACAGAAGCAAAAGTAGATTTCTATTGTGCCTGCTTGTCGTTCATGTTTTTTTTTTTTTTTAAAACAATTTGAGTAGTTCGGTAAAGACTTTTATAACTTCCTTTTAAACAAACGAAAACCATTTCTGTTATCTTAATCAGCGTTTTTTATCAATAGTAAAAGGTTACTTCAAATTTTAAAATACCAGACGAATAATCTATGTCTACATAGTATGTACCAGAACAGAACAGATCTCATTGTATTTGTATGAGAGGTCTTTGACGGCACACAGCATGCAGGCTTTTCAATTATATTAATTTTCTTATCGATTAAAAAAAAATCTATTCATTCTTTAAGTTGTACTTCGAGTTGTACTTTGGTCAGTAAATTCATCCTGCAAGTTACATATACGTGCGCCAAGTTAATTCTTTTTATGTCAAAAGTGGATTCATGAAGTGTTTTTTTTTTCTTCATGCAGAAGCAGTGTTTGATTTTCTATTAAAATTTCTACGTTATAATTGTTTAAGGATATCCGATTCTCAGCCAGAAAGGATAACTCCAAAAATTAATATTAAAGAGCAAGAGCCACTTTGGACTTTATTTGGCCCTGAGAATTTCCGAAAAATCAAAACCACTCAGTTTAGGTTGCAAATGTAGTATTTATCACATGGAGTGTTGGTGACCACATTTCTTTTAATCATTACGTAATTTTACATCTAGTCAATGCATTATGACATCATAAAATGCGTCATTTTCCTCATTTCCTTTAAATTCCTTTGAAAATGACCTAAAATTGAAGCATGTTTTCAATATTTCATATAGAGCACAACCTCTGATAAATAATGAAAGCTCTGTTTCTGAAAATCAAAAAACATGTTTTATTTTTTGGATCGTGGGGTGTGCTCATATTTTAACGAGGCCCGATATACTTGATCTGCGCATACGTTTTAACGCAGCGTCGACTCAGGCACGTCACAATACCCTTGACTGCCGTCACAATTGAACATAATAACGTCACAATTAAAATGACGTCAAATTGCGCTAAAATGTTTCGCTGATCTTGCTTACCTGGTAGCTCTATAGACTATGCATTGAAAGCTGGCATTTCTATTATTTTTTTTAAATATTTAAATCAATAAACAACTTTGAAACCTAATTAATTTTGAGGGATCAATTTTTTGGTACAGTTTCATTAATCTTATCCTGTTTTATTTCAGTTTGTGAGATCAAAAAAACAAACACTGCAACTAAAATTAAACGATTTTAGTCTTTCTCTTTGAACATGTTGAAGTGTTTATACAGTCGCGCTCTTTTTATTGCGGACTTAAATATGCATGGATTACCTTCAGTTTTAAAAAATAAAATAAGTCTATAAATCATTTAAATTGAACCCCAGAAATATTTTATTTTTCTATATATTACATGATATTAGTGAAAATCGCAATTTTGTCGCCTTTACCCCCCCCCCCCTTTCTACTATTTTCCACGTAAAACAACGCCGCAATGGTGAGAAAATTATTCCTAATGTAAAAATTATTTATTTTTTAGAAACTTATACAGTATTGCAATCGTTTGTTAGTGTTATGTAAACCCATTGCGACCTATAAAATACGTAGTTGGATAGAATATTTTCAATTTTGTGTTTTGACATGCCCCCTTTTCACTGCAATAAAGGCTACCTCCAATTTTCTTTTCATTTTTTATAAGAAGAATGAAAATTGCATGATATATGTGAAAAACAAAGAATTTCATCATGTATTTTTTTTATTTTTGTAAATTTCTTTGTTTATTGAAGAGTTTTCGTATGTAATTGTGTATAAAAACACGAAAAATGGTCCATATCTTGACAGTGCCCCCATTTCACTACAATAAAGGCAAGGTAACAAAATTTCATTCTAATTTTTCTAAGCATAAAACATACAAGTATATTTCCAAGAATTAAATTTTTTTATCATTCCGTTTTCGTAATTTTCAACTAGATCGGGCCTCGTTAATGCTTTGCTGAAGATAGTCAAATACGCATTTTTTTTTTTTTGCAAATTTCAAGAACATTGCAATTTCTCAGAGCCTGTTTTCCAATATACGGATTCTCAAAACGAAATTTTATTATAGAAAATGACAGCACCAAGGGTCTACCTTATTTTAATAATATATGAAATGGGAAAGAATGGTGATAGTTAATTAATTGATATAAGTACAGGGCCATTTTATGCATAAGATGGCTCTTGCTCTTTGAAATGCATCAAAATGAAGCTTGAAAATGATTTTTTTTTTCATGCAACAATTTTCATTTTATTCATCTTTATAAGATTCAAGGTTTTTGGAAGTCTTAGAAAAGGTCTTATGAAAGTTGGCATTTGTACCCTATAAAAGAAAAAAAAATACAGTTTTAGAGAAATAAGATTTTCTTGAATCCAGCCTAAAATATCAATGCTTATTAGCATGATATGAAATGAGAGGTGATTTGTGGTGTCTTGTAATTATAGCAAAAGCCTTTTACACTATGTATTATAGAATAAATGACGGAAAATAGAAGACAAAAAATACCAAATAAATAAAAAAATAATGACAATTTCTCTGAATGCCTGGATACCTATTGTTTGTTAACCTAAAATATATTTGTTGATCAATTTGCAATTAGAAAATGCATTGCTAATATTCCAATTCGCTTTTTCTGCAAAAATATTGGAGATTTGACAATTTTTCCTATATAATATGATTAACTTTCATCTTTTACTTTAAAGAAATACTGTGGATAAATTTACAGTGCTTTGTGGATTCAGAGATGCTTTTATGAGTATTTTTGATTACTGCTAATTTTGTAAACCTGAGAATCGGACTACCTTAAGTTCAAGACTTCACTCAAAATCGGAATATATTTTTTTAATCTTTTTTAATGTATTGATAATTCCTACCAGAAATCTTATCACATTATAATTTATAATAAAAACAAGTAAGTTTCATCCGTCAAGGAACTCAGTGCCGTTTTATTCGATGGGAGTGGTCAGATTATGGAAATTATATGTCCTATAAAAAAATAAAATGTTCCCTATTGGCAAAGGGAAAAGTGAGACTTTTCTTGTCTGTTGCTACTACATCATTACCACATTTCCCTACGAAATTGCGTTTCCATTTTGGTCATTATTTGTTTGTTTGTTTGTTTGTTTGTTTGTTTAATCAGTGAATAATCAAAAATGTATCCAAGTAAATCTTGAAAATGAATTAAATGTCCTTTACTGGCATAAAAAAAAGTTTTAAAAAAACGAAACAAAAACACAAAATCCCCCCCCCCCAAAAAAAAAAAATAGATGCTAAATGTTCTTGCTAAGCAAGAAAAGAAAAATAACCCCCTTTACCATGTTTACGGTGTGATGCAAAACTATTCGAAATCTAACTAGATACTAGAGTTGTCGTTCTAAGGTCACATTCGTTCTTACTTTGATAGGTTTTTTATGTGTGTTTGGTTAGCATACAACTTTTAACGAACATGCATCTTTTTTATATATTTTTATTATTTTCATTTAAATGTCACAGTTCACTATAATTTTCCAATAAACTAGTTGAAATACATTGAATTTACATGCAACTGTGTCTCGGGACAAGCCCTTCGTAGGACGATATACTAGTATATCATTTTTAACGATATCTAACGTTCTATCCTCAATAGTAAATGTACATCAAGAGACTAAATTTTTCATAATAAGTGACCAATTTTTCTTAAAATTTATATATATCAGTGACCTTATGCGTGTTACATCATCCATATACGCTCCAAAAATTTGGAAACATATTGGAATCGTGACATAAGTAGTTTACATATAAATTTAGTTTCTTTTTTTTTTCCGTTGGAAACAACCTTCAAAGGCATCCTTATATTTTTTTTTCCCGAAATTCCGACAATCAACCCATGGTTTCCACAATGGTTCCTAAATGGGGAAAAAACATTTATAAAATTTACTAATCTCCACCTATTTTCCATCTTAGGAAACTTATAAGTTGTGGAACCTTATCACTTACATGTATTTCCCCATTGAAATTAGTCAGGCATCTTTATATAAAAAAAATTGATTTGACTCTAATTTCCCTGATAAGATTTGACACTAGATCTTCCGCTGTTAGTGAAATAAAATATTGCAGTAAATATAATTGCAATGTAGATTGATAGACCAGAGATAAAAATCTGTATTGATTGTTCTCCCCCTTGTGATCTTGGGGACCTCTCCTCGCGTGTCACAGGTGGGGACACATGTCGCGAAGACACCTGCTTAGAACTGTGTATTGGGTTGTGTATTTTTTGTATATTCTGTGTGATTTGAGAGGCTCTTTTTACTTATAGGAAACAAAGGGTTGTCCTCTAGCGTCTACATACGTTTAGTCTCCACAAACTCAGAGTTAATCCATATGGCAATTGCTGGTCATCGATTTGAAAAATATTGATAAAATGAGCTATAATTATTAACATTAAAAATTAATTTTATAGATGTTTGAAGAGAAGAATTAAAAATAGGTTCCAATTCTCATTAATTTTTATTGTAATGAAAAAAATTCGGATGTGCACAATTTGCCTAAAATATTTTTTTTTTTTAAAGACGTACAACACACTGGGGGAGATAACTCTTGCAATTTCAACTGAACGTTTGACGTGACGGCAAATTTAACGTCAAAAATAAAGCGTCAAAATGACGAGTAAAACGATCCCGATGTATATCAATCATAAAAGGAAAATGGGATATGGGGCTTGGCTGTGATTATGAGTACCATACTCAATCCATAAGTATTTTTTTAATTAACCCGATTAAACTCCGTAAAAAGCAAGACATAAAATACCATCCCTTAATGTTTATTTGGCTATATATAACATTCCGATTAATGGTCTTTATTATAATTTGTGCATTTACTATATAAATATTGTTTTTCTTCTTTAATTAAATAAAACAACAATTAACAAACAAAAAAAACTTTTTACAATGTAAAATTGATGTCGTTCTCAGACCCTTACTGATCAAAGAGGAACAACTCTAATAATGTAGGAGATGTTTGTTTTCCTCCCTTTATACACGTTTTTCCGCATATACAGAATTAAATACAGCAAGACCTGATAAATCCGAGAATTCAGTTGAATACTATAGACCTCATAGACACCGTGTAAGTATAGAACTGGAAAGAATTGTTTACTAGTACTGAAACTAGTGCTAATTGTAACGGGGACCGTTACAGATGTTCCCCAAACGCTCCCCAACTCCCTTTTATAGTCATATTCCCTGTAAGCGTAATTAAATAAGACAAACTCTATGCATTTGAGACTTTAACAACGTTTACCAAAAAGTGCACTATGTTCATTCAAATTTTATCATTGCACACTTACACATGTTAATGCATGTGCGTAATGACCATATCATATTGTCTACACGATCTATATATTTTAATATGCTAAATATCAAAGTATTTAATCCAAAAGTATTAAAAAAAAAAACGCTCATTCAAGTGTATTTTTTATTTTACCCATTTCACGTGCACGCACGTGCATACATGAGTATGGTGACCATACCTTCTTGTAGAAGTCCATTACATCTATCTATGTTCTAAATCTCACCCCATTTGGTTGAAAACCAAGGGAGTTATAGCTATTTAAAGTTTCAGCCAATCAGATTGCAGCGCACGTACACGCACATGTATGCATGTGCATGGTAACCATACCTTCTTGTAGACGTCCATTATATGTATCTATGTTCCAAAACCCATCCTGTTTTGTTGAAAACCAAGGGAGTTATAGCTATTTGAAGTTTCAGCCAATCAGATTGCAGCGCACGTGCATACACGTGTTTTCATGATAATTGCTATATATCATGTTGTAGGATATCGTAATGCATGGCTATGTTGAAAATTTCAAAGGATTTCGTCAAAAAACAAGAAAGATATTGAGACTTTAGTTTCAGCCAATCAGAGCAAAGCGCACGTGCATGCGCGTGAGATCTTGCTATTTAGACCATGTCATCTTGTCTATCCTACTAATATATCTTTACATTATGAGTTTCAAAGCATTTCATAAAAAAATAGAAAAGTTAAGTCAATATACCTTATATTGGCCATTTAACATGTTGCACGTGCTCGCTCTTGCAAGCACGTGCGCGCAAAATGACCTTCGTTCGGCAAATCTACATAACATCCCTAGTGACCCTAAAAAGGTTTTACCTTAGTCGGATGTGTAGTTTACAAGATCACTCAAAGACAAAATTTTCCCAGGAATAATAATAAAAATAACTGGATGAGATCTCGTTGCGAGCAACGAGTAGGTCTTCCGTTGAATTTCTCGATCAGATGAGATGAGATTTTGACTGAGATATTCGTTAAAAGAGAATGACATTAAGTTTTCCTTCATTTCTTTTTAAGTTTCTGATTTTTATCACAATATTCTGAACATCTTTTGTTCAATATGGCTTACAAAAATACCCCCTCTTTTCGAGATATAAAGCATGAAAGATGTAGCATTAAGCCATTTTGGCACCTTGCAATCACTTATTACGTAACATATGATCAAAACTTTATAATGTATTGTTGTAAATCATTAAGATGAATATCTTTGCTTCTCATAATGGAAACTTATAAACAACACATCGATCATGAAAGAGTTCAAGATGAAATACTTTTGACCCCTCTAAGCCCCTAATTTAAGAAATCAGCCCCTTTTTCCTCATATCAAATGAAAGGTCATGTGATTTTGAAGATTTTTTGTTCAAGACTTATTCAGAATCTTCTATTTGTTGTGGAGATATGTTAAATAAAAATATTTTTAAGGGTCACTGCTACATGTACAAGTCCTCAATGGGGCCGTTTTACACAAATTCAAAGTATGCGTATTGCTTAGAACTTTATTCTTGCCATCTTTTTTTAATATTGCTCATCAGAGATTTGACATTCTGGCCCCTTCTGACCCCATAATTACATAACATATCAAAATTTTATCACATATTGTTGCAAATCCTTAAAGATATATCTTTTTGCATCAGTAATGTTTAACAGAATATTAATCATTAGAGAGTTAAAGATAAAAGACTTTTGGCCCCTCTAAGCCCCTAATTTGAGGGGTAAGGCCCATTTTCTTGATATGAAACGAAAGGTCTTGTGATTTCAAAGACTTTTTGTTCTACAACTATTCAGAGATTTCTTTTCGTTTAGGAGATGTGCTTTACATAAATATTTAGGGGCCACCCCTACATGTCCTTAATCGGGCCATTTTACAAAAATTCAAAGTATGCATTTTGTTTAGACCATTATTCTGACCATCTTTTGTTCAAAAATTTCTTATCAAATTTACCCCCCTTTTCGAGATATCAAGCGTCAAAGAATTAGCATTCTGGCCCCTTGTGACCCCTAATTACGTAACATATGACCAAAATATTGTAATATATTTTTGCAAATCATTAATATGAGCAACTTTACTTCTGTAATGTATCACAAAATATTGATCATTAGAGAGTTAAAGATGAAAGATTTTTACCCTCTGAGCCCCTAATTTGAGAAGTCAGCCCCATTTTCTTGATATCAAACAAAAGGTCTTGTGATTTCAAAGACTTTTTGTTCAACAACTATTCAGAGATTTCTTTTTGTTTAGAAGATATACTTAATATAAATATTTAGGGGCCACTCCTACAAGTCCCTATTTGGGCCATTTTACAGAAATTCAAAGGATGCATATTGTTTAGATCATTATTCTGACCATTTGTTCAATACTGCTTATCAAAATTTTCCCCCTTTTCGAGATATGAAGTGTCAAAGATTTAGCATTCTGGCCCCTCGTGACCCCTAATTACGTAACATATGACCAAAATATTGTTATATATTGTTGCAAATCGTTAATATGAACAACTTTGCTTCTCTAATAAATTACAAAATATTGATCATTAAAGAGTTAAAGATGAAAGACTTCTGGCCCCTCTGAGCCCCTAATTTAAGGAGTCAGCCCCTTTTTCTTGATATCAAACGAAATGTCTTGTGATTTCAGAGACTTTTTGTTCTACAATTATTCAGAGATTTCTTTTTGTTAAGAAGATATACTTAATATAAATATTTAGGGGCTACCCCTACAAGTACTTAATGGGGCCATTTTACAAAAATTCAAAGTATGCATATTGTTTAGATCATTATTCTGACCAACTTTTGTTCTATATTGCTTATCAAAATATTCCCTCTTTTCAAGATATGAAGTGTCAAAGATTTAGCATTCTGGCCCCTTGTGACCCCTTATTACGTAAGATATACTTAAAAGTTGAAAATATGTTTTTGCAAATGGTCTAAAATTAATAAAAATCGAAAAATCGAGCAGAAAAAGTGATAAAATTTTTTGGTCGCAAGCGGGATCGAACCCGGGTCGCCCGCGTGACAATCCAACGCGCTAACCATTCGGCCATCGCGATCGCCGCTTCGCGTTTTCAAATGCAAATATCTCGAGATTGGCTCGGTCGATTTTCAAACAAATTACATATTTGGATTCAGAAAAGGGGTCTTTATTCAATTTTAATCCAAAAATATTAAAAAAGAAAAGTTGAAAAATTGCGTTTTTTAAATTTGCTTCCGGGTTCGACCGGAAGTATCGACGACGCACGAAAAGGCAATTCTGCAACGCTATAAATCATGAACTATCATCTCCAATTAATCTTAGCTTCATATCTTAAGCAGTTTTCGCTAAGTAATCAAGACAAAATTGCAATTTAAAATCAGAAAATTGTCCATATCTCACGACCGGAAGTGACGTCATCAACGAAAAAAATTTCCAATAAGGCTCAGATCAGTACCTATCAGATGTCAAAGTTTCATGAGAATCGGTCCAGTAGTTTACGAGAAATCGCGTGCACAAAATCGGTAAGAAAAATAATAATAATAATAATAATAGGGAAAAAGAAACCGAAGAATAACAAGAAGGTCTTCCGTTGGAGACGGAAGACCTTAATAATAAGAAGAAGAAACAGAGTAAAAACAATATGTTCCCCAACTTCGTTTGGGGAACATAATTATCTGAATATTATGAATATCCTATTGCAGCAAATCGTTTGACTTTCTTGTCAACAATGTCGGTTCGCATTTCCTCGAATCAAAACAAAACGTAGCCTATAGGATTTTTAAAAATATCAATGTGCGATTTGATATAAATTAAAATAGATGAATAGTTTAATGGTTGATATTTTAAAGTTAATGAGGACGGATACGGAGGACGGTCGGAATTTTCCTTTTAACTTTAGAAGCAACGACATTGAAAGAATGCGTACAATATCGTATAAAGGGGTGTACATGTATGCAAATGGTCGATGTATCCCTACGGCTACATACTGTCTCGTTTGAAATAATGACATGAAAGAAACTACACAGTGTATGATTATTCCATTTATGTCACAAGAGAGTTGAACATACACCATTTTTCTTGATGAATAAAATTAAAGAAATAAATTTAATTAATAAAAATCAACATATTCAACATAACTTGAATTCGTATCCAGGTTTCAAGTGATATGGAATGCATAACGCATGTATACATACACATGGGTTAAACACTAAAATCCTTCAGTAATTTTTTCCTGATACATATAAAACGAGCAGTCAATATTTATTCTGCATTCATGAATTTAAAATCTAATGCATACCTCCGGGATTCAAATGACGAATTACTAGTTACATGTATGTGCACTGTACATACGACGTTTCGTCAAACGCTAATGGTCTGCGACGCAAAAAAAGGAAGGGGTGGGGGTGATAGGGGTATTCAAAAATTGCCTAAAAATCTACATTTAAATACGTTTTACATATGGGAACTTTTTTAAATATGTAAGTTAATATATTTTTGAAGAAAAAACAATATTCCAGATTGATTTTTTTAAATGTATATTTGTAGATTCATAGCAAAGTGATCGACCCCCGTCTGAAAGACGCGCGGGAACGTGATTTATTGAGAAAGGGGGAGGGGTAATTTTCCGCTATTTAATCAAAACCGGTCGTACAAAAATTATACAAAAAATTATGAAGATTATTTTTACAACCAGCTACCTAAAGAAAGTTTTTTACCAAAATTAAACGACAGGTTTTTTCACAAAAAAAATTTGAATTTGAAAAATACACAATTTTCAAGGCTTAGATAATTCATAGTTTTTCAGTTTAAGGCCTTTAAAAATTGTTTTGATGATATGTATATCAAAAAGATGACTATGTTTTTGTGTTAAATGGTTAAAGGAATAAGTCAATGAAATTTGACAGTTATATCTAACCTGGCTTTTTTGAAAATCAAGGTTTAAGTAGTTCGTTGATTAAAAATTTTCTCTCCTTGTAAACAACTAAAGGGAGGTAACTTTTGGAATTTCCTGTCCAAAAACCACTCGAACGATTTTGTCCAAAATGTGCATACATGCAGTAGATATAGTCATGTACTAAATATACAAAAATAACGAAAATTAAACGACAGGAATTTTTTGGGATAGGTGTGTTGTACATCCTTAAATGACAGAGAGTATGAAATTTTGATAAAGGCTAGTTTCATTTTTTTTTTATTTTTCAGATGTAATACTTTATCAATATGTCACAGAACAATATTTTATCAGCAGAAAGGTAAAGGATCCTTTGGATACGGAACACGGGGGGGGGGGGGGGAGGAGGGGGGTGGTGTCGATCCCAAGAAGCTGTGACACCAGGCCATTGAAAGATAATAGTTAACATTTTTGATAGACGTTTGCAGTGAAAAATGCATTCTAACACATTTTTAAGACCAAAAAAAAATTATCACGAACACGAGGAACAACCGTTACGTAATATTTGAATCTCAAATGTAGCTTGAGTTATCTTTCTTCTTTCAAACTGAGGTTATTTACATACGAAATGCATTATTAGTCTAAATTTTACTTGAACCCCCTCCCCCCCCCATCCACATGGAAAATAAACTGGTCATTCTTTTATCAGTTTGACTTCTTCAAAACTATGAAAATATTATCATAATACAATATAATATTTTTCTGAAAGGTTCAATATCAAAAGAAATGTAATGCATAATTGTAGAAACATTTTGCGTATATCAAGAATTTTCAGTGTGTCACAGTCTATTAATTAATTAGTTGCTGACAAAATTAATGTTGTTTATTAAAATTAATCCATTACTGACTTGTGATGTTGTTTGAGAAAATGACTACCTTTGTTTAAATTATAGTTGTAGAACTTGTGTCTTATCCCTTTGAATTTCTCAATAAAATGTTTTATTCAAAACTCAAAAGAAATATATATCGAATCACATACCAATTTTTAATCGATTTTGCAATGTAGGTCTAACACTTTTTA